>NC_135999.1:32827462-33027462 GCF_048128805.1 Centroberyx gerrardi
CTGACTTTTATAATAACAGCATGGAAAGGAATCAGCAGGAATTAGCATGCTAGGATCATTTAAACCAATGATACATGATGACTAGAGCTGCAAGCCATCACACACAAACACACGCACAAACACTACCATCAGAGATTTTTACTTTATGACAGTTCAGAGTCATTTTCCAGCTAAATGTACAGAATAAAATCCTGGAAGCGGTGTCTGCATCGTCTTTATTATCAGAGGGATGATGGACGCATTTCATCGCTTTATTTTAGACAAAATCAGAAAGATAAATTGTAAATGAGAAGATAAATTGAGCATGGCAGGCTTTTAGAAGACTTGTTCTGCTTTATTAGACAGCATGCAGAGGAGAATGACAGGACAGATGGTAAAGAGAGGGATGATGCGACTAAGGTCATCAGCTGGACTCCATTTCAATTAATTTCAAGTATCCTTTATTTGGGATTAATGGAAGAGAACCATTATTGCCAAATAATTTCAGTACATTGCAAAGCAATTAGTACATTACATTTACTTTTAGAAATGCATCATAGAGATAGAAAAGTGATAAAAAAAAAAATAAACCCACAGTGAATACAACATTTTAAGTGGTGCCGTTTTTTAGTAATCAAACTAAAGAATTTAGGTAATAAACACTTAGTTACATTATGTTGCTATTATCTATAGAGACAATAAAAAAGTTTAAATCATAAGTAAGTTAAATAAATCAACAGTTATTTCTGAGTTTGTAGCTGAGACATACTTAACAGTCTTGTCCTCTTCACCAAGCACTGCTGGGAGTTTCATGACTTTGGAGGACAAAAATCTGGAACGTACAAAACTCAAAAACACCATGTTGCAATGACAGGGTATTGTATGCAACTAGTCTGCTGACCCACCAGAGCAACTGAGAAAAAAGAAAGAGAAAACAACTGAGAAAACCAAAGAGATGGAGAGAAAGACCAAGAGACCGACAGAGAAGAGAGAAGGGGACTGAGAGGGAAAGGTGATCAATATGTGTGCACGCACATAGAGTTCAGCAGATATGGGTTTTTGAAGGCTGATTCCATGCTGATATTATTGGACTAAAGCTGCCAAAAGCTGGCATGTTGTGCCGATGTTCAGTAGCTTTAAATGTGAGAATTTTCATGCCAAAAAGTATTCAGTGTTTCCTGCAGAATTGTATTCTTGTCAGTGTGGAAAAATCTCTAAAAAGCATCATGGGACACTAAAACCCAAGATGATAATAATAATAATAAATATAATAATAATATTAAAGCTCCAGCCATGTTATCAGCCTAAATCACAGTGGGGCTGCAACAGAAAAGATCATCCCATCCCCACTAATTGAGACACCAAAGATTCACCCTATTTGCCAAAATTAAATTCTGGTGTTTGTATGGTCTCCAGTGGGAAATCGTCTCCGCACAGGTAGTGACAAATCCAAGCTTAACCATTCTATCTTTGAAAGGAGCAATAGTGTCAAGAATAGCCATACAATGACTGTTAAAATTGTTTACCAACTCATCAGTTCTAGTGTCAGGTTGTACAGTAAAATTAAAATTAGGGGCAGCTGAAAAAGCCTCACAGAATCTGGTAGCAGAATTTGAGTTAAAGATGCGAGATTGAACATGCACAGAGGGCTTGGTGACAGTGGGTGGTAATAGAGCCTTAAAGACAACCGCACTGTGATCAGACACACAGACATTGATCATTTTCAGTTTCATCTAGGGAGAAACCACAGGAAACCACTAGATCAAGTGTGTGACCTTTACAGTGAGTAGCTCCTTTAACAGATTGGACAAGATTGAAAGACTCGATAAGATTCATAAAATCAGTGGCAAGAAAATGTGAAGGGCAACAAACATGGATGTTAAAATCACCAAGAATAAGTATTCTGTCATAACTAGGCATGATAAGCCAGGAGATCAGAAAATTCTTGAATAAAACCATTATTTAGTTTTTGGGGGTCTGTAAATTAAGATACAGAGTAAAGGTACCGTGCCAGTAATAAAAAAAAACTAAGGAATTCAAAGGAGGAAACTATCAAGAGAGGAGGGGGAGCCTTGTAGGTGAACAAAATAATCTTACAGTCAATTCTATATTTAACGTAAAGCCAGTGTAGAGAGGCAAGTACTGGACTGATATGAGACCTACAAGATATCTTCAACAGTAACCTCACAGCTGCATTTTGGACTAGCTGTAAACGAGTGATAGTGGCTTGACTGAGGCAAGTAAACAAGGCATTACAGTAGTCGAGGTGGGAGGAGACCAAAGCATGAATAAGAGAGCTGTATGCACACTCTTTGAGAAGGTGTGGGGGGCCAGGGAATAGCCAAACAAAATCCTGTTGTATTCCTAGGCTACCCCTTGAAAGGCGAAGAGCAGGAATTCCCACTGAGATGTGAAAGTAAGCATCTTTCAGGTCTATTGAACCAACTACAACAGCTTTTTTTTTTTTTAGATTTTTGGGGCATTTTTGTGTTTTGTTATACAGCTCAGCAGAGAGACAGGAAAGGATGGCAGAGAGAGAAGGGGATGACATGCGACAAAGGCTCGAGCCGGATTTGGATCCCAGGATGTCACATCCACATGAGCCACCTACAGCTTTTTTAACGTAAGCATGTAGAATGGTCCCCATGTAATGCACACATTGAGAGAACGGAGATCCAGTATAGGTCTCATGTCTTCATTTTTGTTGGGTAGAAGAAAATAACTGCAGTTATTGAGTACTGAGAACAGACCGTCTGCTGGTGGAACTACAGACATAGCCTCTTTCTGTGAAAGTTCCTGAATCTCCTATAAAAGAGTGGCAATGCTCTCTTGCAAGGTCATGAGCGACACTCTCACTCCACTGGAGGTGGAACATATCAAAACTGGAGTGCATAATCCAGTGTGGAGTGTGGAGTGGAGGCTAGAAAGCATTTGTACATGATTTCGGTCATCTATGCCACCAAACGGCCAATTGGATGCACCGCTCGCCGAGGGGCCTGCCAGGCGACTGCTGAGTAGAAAATGGTGATGCAGGACATCTGCATAAAGTCTGAGCAAAGCACTGATGTCAACAAAGGAGGCAGGCTGGGGAGAGAGTGAGTCTGATTTTGATGACAGATGTAGCTGACTATTGGTTAGAGCTGGGGAAAAACCAAAAAAAACAAGCAAAAAACAAGCCCTACCAGTGGTGAAACCCGCTGGCAGGGCTAGTGGAGTGTCAGACTAAGCCATTCTAGGCTATGTTGTCATCTTCAGGCGCTGAAAAAAAGTGCATGCAGAGCAAGGGTACGTTCGCTGTATATAGGGTGAGGAGCCATAGGGCTAAGTAGGCTCATCCTGATTAGCTGAGGACGTGCATTCAAATGTAAGTCCCAGGTGGAGGTTTACAGATTATACACTCGTTGAAACAGCATAAATAGAGAGATGAGAAAGGAGATGATGTGTGTGTTCTTCCTCTCTGCCAATTTTTTGAAGAGCTCAGTCTCTGCTACGCAGGACAAGGCCTCAGCTGCTTGCTTAAGGGATGATCTACTTCCCCTTGGCTCGTTTTGTCCAGAGCTTCCAATTCTGGTCGTGACAATGTATGCACAGGTTGAGTCAGGTCCTTGAATGGTATCTTTGTATTGGTACACTGCCATAAATGCCTGCAAGAGGAAACTCAGTAATCAAATGAAGGCCTTGTCTTTAGTTATGTTGAATTGGAGGATAAGAAATCCATCCTTGAGTTTTATTGCAGCAAAGGTAAGCACATTTGCTCTGACTGCAAGGACGTCCCCGCACTCTCTGGGAAGTTCTATCCTCGACAGCCTCAAGCCCCACACGCCACCACTCAGTGGCCGAAATCGGTAGAACCGCAGGTATCCACATAGTGGTACCACCACATAGTGGTACCACAACTGGCGGACAGCCTGCAATCCAAATCATTAAATCATTCGGAGCAAGGACAACTCCCCGGTCATCTGCAAACTCCTCCCTGATCATCCTCTGGTACTGAAGAAGAGGGTTGCCAATCTTAGAACCACTGAAAAAACACAAGCCTGGTTCCCCCAGCCTTGCAGTTTTGTTTTAGCCAGATCGCTAGATCTACGACCTTCATTCCTGAGAAGGATGCAACGTCATCCCTGTCCGGATTTAGCCCCCCCGGGCACTTCTAGAGTGTAGTTCGAAAACACATGATCTCATTATATACCAGGGTAGACTTGATACAATGTGTGGAGTGTGTGGGAAATAAATAACATAGAAATAGATAACTTTAGGATAGAATAAGACTGTGTATTGTCTTTACCATGTCATAGTAAAAAAGCACAAAAGAGTCCTCTACAGCATGTGAAGTGTGTATGGTGTGCAACATGTGAAAGTGGTGATGGGAAGTTACTAGTTTAAGTAACGGCCACAGATGAGAGTGCATCACGAGGTTAAAATGTCATCTTACTAAAAATGATAACAGTCTAAACCGCAGACTTGTATGTATGTGAAGAATCAGTTGAAACCAGTTTATAAGGAGGAACTTAATCTGGAACATATTATAATCACGCTGTACCCACCTATTTTTAAGATGTTTGTTACACTGTATAAAAGAAAGTTTTAAGATCCTCTTTCCTTAGAGACTGCTCTACGATTGCATGACTAACATGCTAGAGTCCTCTCTCCATGTACATGTGTAAGGAATAAAGACTTGTATTCACAGAGACATCTGATTCAGCATATTAATCCAGGTACTGAGGGGATCATTTTTCCCTGACAAGTGACAGAGCTGGTCAAGTTTTCAACACTGCTTCTCATTGCTGCTATGACTTCCCTGATGGTTTCGTCCCTTGTCCGATGTTCACCCTTGCTTAGGATGTCTAGAAGTATCAAGAGTGTTGTTGCCCCATTGTTGATGTAGATGCCGAAGGGGAGAGATCCTGGGCTGACCCTAACGTGCTTTATTGCCGATTTGAGGAGTGCTTTGACCAGCTGGAGTTGTGCCAGTGAAGGGCCCAGCGGGATTACATTTCCTTTCAAGGTTTCCAGGACCTTGGGTCTGATACTTTTGTTTAGGACTGTATTCCATATCGAGCTGAAAGCCGCATTGTCTGCTGTATCGATGAGGTTCGCAAAGGATTGCAAATGCGTCGGTGCAGCCCCTGCAGTTCATACTCATCAGATAGTTGCAAGAATGCCCTGAACGCTGTTCTTAAATCCAGGGTGCGTAGCTCTGTCAATAGTCCGCTTGTCACCAAGAGGTCCCGAGACATTTGATGGTTGAGTCTGCAATATAGCGCTTTTGTAATCTTGCTGTAAAAGACTACTCCTAGGGCTTTTGACCTGTAAAACAAACCCGGTCCACTGTCTATATAATGAACTCCAGTGACTCTGAGTGTTCTTTGATTAATTCTATCCTATCAAACACTCTCTGCGATAGTGGGTCTGGATCATACATAATTAGCGAGACATTCTTGGGGATTCTCAGCTGTGCAGTGTCGGGTCAGGGGAAACAGTTGACAGTTACCATCTCCCTTAAGCCTGACAGATCCCTCACATGAATGTGTACCTGAGTATCAGGTGGTGGTGTTGTTGTCATTTCTCTCATATAGTCCTCTAACACAGCAAGACCATGTAACATGATTATCTGTTAGATGATGTTTGTGTCAGTTGAAGTCATGTCCTGGAAATTGCCTAGACGATCATTGGATAAATATACAAATATTCCTGCATTTGGGTTTCGGGTCAATGCAAACACCGTTTGTGTTGATCTTTCATGTAATCTATGAGCATTGTTGATGGCACTTGCATGAGGTGTCTCTAGAGAGGGATGTCTGCTCATGTACAGGTCAACTTATGAGCAATTTGCCATGAGGTTTCTGAGTATCCAAATGTCCAGGTGAAGATGACTGCGGCTCTAACTGCTTGGGCTGCGGGTCTTGAGAGTAATTGGACATTGTATGGGGTGACAGCCATCTTCTCACAGCCGTCTGACCCGATAGTGGTGCTTTCCCTGGAGTGGTACTTTCCTGGGACAAAATATCCATGAGAACTAGGGTGAGAGTTCACTCCCTTCAAAGCCTGGGCAGGGGTCATCTGCCTTAAGGAGGACGATTCTGTGGATTTCCACTGGAACAAGTGTCTTGAGCCCCTCAATTTTTCTGTCACCGACAAGGGGTCTCCAACTGAATGCTCTGGATTCCTCTGCCAGTGCAACATTCTTCTTATCGGCATAATCTGCCAGGGAGACAGCATAGCAGCGTTTAGTAAGGGGTCTTAACTGCTGCCCAGGTAAGCATCCCCAACTCCAGTCACAGGCTATTCCACAACCGAGTCCAGAAGCAACCTTAAGCCAACATCTCATCCCTCTACAAATGTCAGCAATGCACATCACATTACTGCACCTCTGGTTGGGAAGAAGTGCCTGTTGAACTGCTACATGGATGGATATACACTAAATATCCTCCTCAGGCCTCCTCAGCATCCAGTCCAGATAATGACAACCTTGCAGTTACAAGAGTGGGAAAACTAGACGTCACTGTCCCAGCTGGTCAAGTCACTTATGTACGGTGCAGGGTTTCTCCCAACTTTGGATCGGATCCAGAGGTGCTGTTTGAGCCAGAAAAAGACAGCCCACTATTGGAGAAGCTAAGTGCTTGGGAGTGTCTCTTGGAAATTCGAGGTGCTCAGCATCCTTACATTCGAGTGCCAATTGAAAATCACACCAAACATGAAGTCACCCTACCAAAGAGAGCCACTCGACACCTTCCAGCACATTGCCAAAGTTATCGAGACTGATTTACCTGAGAGTGAGACATTCAGCACGGAGGTCACCAACATCCAGTCCTCCACGTTACACTCCTCCCCTACAACCGTGGCATCCACCTGTTGACGTAAGTCACCTGGAAGAGAAACAGCAGGAGATAGTGACAAAAAGGATATATTAGGAGTCTGCTGCCTTCACCCATGATGCCAATGACATTGGCTGCATCCCAAGCCTACAGATGGGAGATCAACCTTAAAGATGACTTTACTGTTCCTGTTCCCATTTATTAGAGTCCCTCTCAATCTTTAAGAAAAGGCTAAAGACCCAACTCAACACCTTCTCACCTGATGGACTGTGTAATTGCTTAAAAAAAAAAAAATAATAATAATAATAATTTTTATCTGACTCTATGCACTCTATGCACTGCCTCTTGGCACCTATGTCCTGTCGGACTAGAACTCTAAAAAGTATGGGAGTCTCTGTATAGACTACAGGCTATTCAACCAGAAGACAGTTCCTGACAGGCACCCACTCCCTCAGATCCAAGACCTGACTGACTGGCTACAGCTGGTTCTCCATCCTGGACCAGGGCAAAGCGTACCACTAAGGTTTTATGACAGAGGGCTCCAGGCACCTGACAGCCTTCATCACTCCATGGGGACTGTATGAGTTGGTCAGGATCCCCTTTGGCCTATCAAGTGCTCTAGCAGCCTTGTTGGATTCCTTTACAGACAAGTGTTGCATACCCTACCTTGACGATATCCTGTGATATGCCAAATCTGAGCTGTTTAAGAGGGAGGTGAGGTATGTTGGTTGTCTGGTCTCAGCTGAGACCTGGAGGCAGTTGTCTTGCTGAAGGATAAGACACCTCAGACTGTTGGTGATGTTTGATGGCTCCCTGGGTTCCTGAGCCATTACAGGACTTACATCCAGGACTTCTCAAGAATAGCCGAACCCCTCCATGAGCTACTCCAGGTGAAGACTGCAGCAGTACCACACTGAGGCAAGAGCCAAAGGTCCCCAGCTGTCCTCTCATAACCCTGTCCACCCTAGAAAGGTTCATTAGCTTGCTGACAAACCCACCAGTGTTGGCCTTCCCTGATTTCACCCTGCCTTTTACAGTCCATACTGACACATCAGAGCAGGGCCTAGGAGCAGTCTTATATCAGCAGCAAGATGGGAAGTGTAGAGTCATTGTCTATGATTCCAGAACCCTCTCACCTGCTGAAAAGAACTACCAACTCCACTCTGGGAGGCTTGAATTCCTTGCGTTGAATGTCATGAGTACTGCAAAGCTCAATGGTGTTGGCCACCACTGGGTTGGAGAGCCAGGAAAGGCAAACATTTAGGGCCTGGAAAACTTAAATCATATTGGGATATGAGAATCTATGTCATCCAGCAACAGGTTGGAGATAACATAGTGTACAAAGTCAGCCCAGAGTCAGGGGAACGCAACCACAGAACTCCATCCACAGAACCACATTGCAGCCTACTTCTCTTGGTAAATGATTTACCTGTCATTCCACCTTCATGCCCAGCAGCCACCACAGTCTCCAAGCCACAAGAGACCAGTCACTTTGACTGGATTCGACACACTGCTTTCACTATAAGGACAAGTAATTAATCTATAATCCATGACAGGCTGTGATATATTATCTATATAATGTGCATTGTCTGCAGCTTTTTTTTGTTACAAACTGCATCCCAGTTTAGTGGTAAATTAGCAGAGTTTACATTTGTAAGTCTTCTGAGACAGAGAATTTCACCTACCTACTGTAATTTACTATTTGTATTCATCTACCTAACCTGTATTCATCTGCCTAATACTTACATACCAATGCTCAGTGCTTAACACAAAACGCATTATTAAACTGGAATGTAAACCATACAGTTTTTAAGGTAAACAGGTAAACATAGTAAAATGTTAGTAGTAAATGTAGTATGTTAGTAGTTAGTACCACCCTCCCCTCCACACACACACACACACACACACACATCACAACCACCGCCAGTCAATTGTCAACCTGTGGGAACTGTTATGTGTGCAAAGTGTAAATTTTTATCACTAGGGATTTGTGATATGAATGTAAGCTAGGCCTAGCAGTATTTGTGCTGATTGATCCGAACCAAAAGCTTAATAGCTGTAATTATAATTTACTGGATTCATTTTCCTGCTACGGAGAGATGCAGACATTTAGCACCTTGGAGAGTGACAAGACTGGCAAGGGAATCAAACACAAAGTGACACACACACACACACACACACCCCGACACACACACACACACACACACACACACACACTGAAAGCAGCAGGACATTTCAATGTGCCTGTGTGCATGCAAAATTCAGTGCGCTGAGGCAACTAGATGAGTGGCCAATAGAGCCTCATTAGCGGACAAAGTCTGTGTGAAATGGAACACATCAAGATAAATGTAACCCAAAGCCCACAAAAGACTAAATGACAGCTTTTATTTTTTTCTTTTACTTTTATTTGTTTAACCATTCATCTCTTTTTTCAGACCATTTCCTTTCTTTACTAGTTTATTGTATTAAGTTGCTTAGTTTTATTAATTTAAATTAAAATACTAGTGAATATATCATTGCAAAAGATAAGTGTAACTTAATTCTGAAGTCATTATTATTGACTGCATTATCATTATTATTATTATTATTATTATTATTATTATTATTATTATTGCATTATATTTGAAACCATGGCACCCACAAACGGGACCCATCATTCAAACCAATACTGAGGAGTGAGGACAGTACTTTACGTGCTTGGATAAAATAAATTTTACTGTCAAACACATTAGACCGGCTGTCATTATTGGATGTATACTTGGAGAAGACAATTATAAGATCTCCTGGTGGTACATCAGGTTAAAACACTTACTTACAACCCAATGCCATGCGTGATATATAAAAATATTACATTATTGTCAATGCTCACTAAATTAAAAACTAAATTTTTTTTTTTATTTATTTATTTTTTTTTGGGGGGGGGGGGGGGTTGGCGTTGTACATTGATTTGTGCTGTACTGGTCACTAATTAGGTCTAGGGTCATTAAATACTCTTGTGCTTTGACAGTTCTATGCACCCATGCTTTTTAGGCTTTTTAATCATCGCTTTGGATCCTTTTTGGGAATTTTGCTTACAATTGACATCACATGGCAGCGTTCCTTTAGTCTCTCCTTGAACTAAAAAGTTCATTTTATACTGACATTGTAAAACACATGGATGATATATCCAAAACTGATATCTATATCTATGACTAATTTTTGTGACATCGTTTCTTTGTAAGCAAATAGGATATTCATTGATTTATTGCTAGGTTTTAAATGAATTATTTCTGTTGCAGCAAATGTCGTATTTATTAGGATTTGTGCCTGAGGGGTTTTTATAAGGATACAGAGACCTTGAGAAAAAATAAGCGCCTTGGTTTGAAAGCAAAGTGGAGCTCTTGAGGAGTGGTTGCTTAAAGTGATAATCCACAAGATTCTTTTTTTTCTTGACTCTGGTGACAATTTTGGTGATAAGTGGCCATTGCTTTGATGTTTTCCTCAAATAGCAAAATTGACATTTATATGAAAGATTTGTGGATTATTACTTTAATGTGTTTTGGTTGTGGTTGCTTTGCATGGTGAACGTACAGTTGCATTAATGAAAACCATTTTCACATTTAAAACACTATGATGCTCGTTGTGGTTTGGCTACGGAGCATGAATATTGCATGTTGAATGGCACAGTAATTTTATCTGAGATCACGGTGGCATAGGAATTAAAACTTGTATTATTTCAATGAGTTATGGATGGAAATATTGTTTTTTATGTTGATACATATTAATGTTTGGATTTTATAGATCTTATTTTTGTCGATAAATCGTGAGCTTGGAATTATAATATTCTATCTGGGTGAAGTGCAATTCTCAGATATTGAGCATGAAAGATTTGACATACCAAGTGGCAAAACTGTTATGTTCTTTGTATTTTTTTCTTTTTTTATATTTAACCCCAAAATGTTTTTTTTTTTTTTTTTTTAAATAACACAAGCGTAAAGTAATAGTCAAGGATCATGAATATGTGGAAAACTCAATTTTAATAATAATTTAAAAAAAAGTCAGATAGAGCCTTATAATTCCAAGCTCATGAAATATTAAGGTACGGACATTAAAGTGTGAATAGGCTTGTGCTGATGACTCAAACATGACAGAGGTTTGAATTCGGTTCATGGCCTCTGGATGCCTAAAAAAGCAGAAATGCCTTGCAACATTAACTTAAAAAATGCAAAAACCCTCTTTCATGCATGATAAATTACATAATAATTTGCTCAATCCAATGCTTGAATTTGGTTTGGAACGTTTGTATTTGTGCAGCGTATGTATGTGTTGTGTGTGGTGTCAGTCAATTTGTCAATTTGCATCTGTCAATTTATTCATAAAATCAGAAACATTAAAAATAGAAATTTTTTTTTGTGGTAACAAAAAAGAAGTATATAAAAGTTGTTGTTCTATACAATATGTACCTGGTCTCAGAGCCTGACTGATTGCACTGATAGGAAGCTGTGGAAGTCAGTAAAATAAAAAAAATCAAATATAAATGCAAATGTAAAAAATTGTAAATTAAATCTACAACTTGCATACTAAACTCACATAATGTCTTTTATATTAGAGGCAATACAAGAGTTTTGCAGTTTTTTTTTTAATTTTGAAGGAAAACCACCTTAAATTGACTGAATTGACCTCCACACTGATGAGGGCAGTGGGTTTATGAATGCATAATCTTTTACTCCAGCACACACGCACACACACACACACACACACTCACACCTATGGTGATTCATAGGTGAGATATGGGAAGGAAGTGTGTCGTTATTGAAGCATATCACTAGATGGACTGATCAGCAGTATTACTCCACACACACACACACACACACACACACACACACACACGCACACAGACACCTGTAATTTCCATGACCACTGAACCCTAGCTGACAAGCTGTCAGCGTAGCAGGAGAAAAAAAGACATCTTACAATCCACCAATGATGTGCGTGCGTGTGTGTGTGTGTGTGTGTGTGTGTGTGTGTTTGTGAATGGAGTATGTGTACTGAGTACTTCAACAAAGACACGATTCCTTCTCATACCCCAAGAATCATCCTACAGTAGGTGTGTGTGTGTGTGTGTGTGTGTGTGTGCGTCTGACTGCATATGTATGTATGTTACTGTGTCTGCAAGAACTTCCCTCTCAATCCAATTGTCTAAAAGCAGGAGGGTTGAAGTTTCTCTTTGTTGCATGAAAAACTGCAAACTGCTTATCTTCCATTTTTCCACTCTGCTTCACTCTGAGCGTTTCATCACCTCTAGGAAAACAAACTCCAGTTTTTCTTGGAAGTCTTCTCTCCTCTATCCCGTCTTCCCTCTCTTTCTTTCTCTACCGCTCCCGCACCCGCATAATATTCATGTACGTGCAGGTAAATGACAGCAGCCCATTTGAATAACCTTGCCTCTCATTCGGTAAATTGAATACTATCTGAATCGTTCAGTGTCAAGACTCTGTTCACCTTCTTGCTCGTCACTTGCCGTTTGACGTTTGGCAAGTTCATAAATTAAAGCTGCACTAAGCAAGTTTTTTATGTAAAAATACATCCGTCATATCAGTCTAAATCACAAAGTGGGGCTGCAACAGAGAACTAATTTACTCATAATGACGGATTTCACCGATTTTTAGTCTCTCAGACAGTGGTAAATCTCACCTCTATTCACCACATTTAATTTACAACCAATCACATCAATGCACTCTCTCTTCACTGTAAACTGGGCTCTCACTATTGTTTTTTATTGTATAATCAATATAATTTGTATTATTTCATTATTATTGTTTCATTACAACTGTGTCATCTCTCCATGCGTGTGCATAGGTGACTAATGCTCAAATTTACCACTTTTATGATGCTGTGTTTGCACTTGAACTACAACTATGACCAAAACAGGGCAAAAAACAAATTACACCCAACCTCAAGTACTGCAGATTCCCTTAAACTACCACAAAAATTGGGGAAAAAAAGGATATAAACAACATTATTTGTACTTTTTCCTGTAACAGCAGATCAAACACACAGTGACTTGCACCTGCACTCCCTTTCTAAGGGACTTATTCCAACACAGTGCTGTACAGAATTCTCTATGATCAGATCTGCAATTCTAGACAGAGGCACATTGAAAAGCCCGGTTTCTGAATGTCAGCTGGTGCCTCATTCATAAAAGCGACTCCAATTTCATTTTCAATAACACAGTAAGATTGTTTTCAATTTGTAGCCTACCCAAGGCCAGGCTGATTTATAAAAAATAAGTACGAGTAAATTAATTAATGTTATCACATTTCAGGTCTCTGTTCTGAAATAGTTGTAAGACATCAACAAATTGATCTCTCTGTAAATGAGGTTCCTGCTGCATTCCTTATGGTCATCATAACGACATGGACTTTTCTCTTGATTGGTCTAATATTAAAGATGGCCTTCTCATCTTCAAATAGGCCAAATTTTCAGCTGGAACACGTCGGCACTCTTGATTTGACTTCATTTTGACATAAGACTCTGACACAGACTCATCCTTCCTGTACAATAAAGCCTCACCAAGTTTTATTTTTTGCTTGTAGTGCTTTATTTGAATGGGTAAAGCTGTGTTTGTCCATGATGAAAGACTATGACTAAGACACGTTAGTGGTTACAATATCTAACATTACACAGTTACACACACATCACATGGTCTAATGTCAGTATTGGATTTAAAGGTAGGCCTACTATGTGTAGCATCCTCAATATCAATAGCAACATCAATAAATCATTACCACTTTAATTTTCAGACATTAGTTTAATTACCATAAACCAGAGGTGTGACCAAGTCAAGTCCAATTCAAGTCCATGTCATTAATGTCAAGTCTCAAGTCTAAATGTAGAACAGCAAGTCAAGTCAGAACAAATCAAGAGTCCAGTATCAATTGAATATCTTAAAGAAAACTAAATATCTAGGACTTTTCGATGCAATATGGTTTTAATAGGATAAAAACTTGGCAAGATCTTTTGTCAAGACTTTAGAAACCTTTTCAAGTCATCAAAGTACAAGTCAAATCCCAAGTTACCAGAACCCAAGTCAAGTGTCAAGTCTTCTCTTCTTGCATCAAGTCAAGTTTCAAGCAGTTAAAATTGTGACTCGAGTCTGACTCGAGTCCAAGTCATGTGACTCGAGTCCCCACCTCTGCCATAAACAAGCAAGAAGACGGCCTCTACGCTGCATTTTACATTGTCTTCCACCCGGTTCGATTTGACAGGAAATTTGCTGGATTGCTTTGCGGCACAAAACAGGAACTGGACAGTCCTAAGTTTGAGTCCGGCCTGGAGCCTTTGTCGTATATCATCACCTCTCACTCCTAATCTTTCCTATCTATATCCACTGTCACCTATCAATTAAAGGCAAAAATGCCCCAAAAAATAATAATAAAAAAAACTGATGTTAGCTTACCTGGTCAGAATGCATTTTGGCTGTTATTGGGTCTTATCCTTCTTCCTTCTAACATGGTTCTGAACATTGAACTGATTAGGAAGCAAATGAAAAAAATCACATCTGGGCCGCATGTAGTCAGGAAAACAGATTTTTTTGGGGGAGTGGGTGGGAGGTGGGGGTTTGTAAATACCGCTATGGACAATAGTTTCTGCCTTTAGCTGTGCGTGCGTGTGTGTGTGTGTGTGTGTGTGTGTGTGTGTGTGTGTGTGTGTGTGCGCGCAGACCCAGTGCCACCAGCATTTTTCTAATCCACAGGGACACAACTTGGCACCCACTGGAACCTTCTCTCACTGTGACAGTTTCAGCTCACTGATTCACCAGGGGTGTGTGTGTGTGTGTGTGTGTGTGTGTGTGTGTGTGTGTGTGTGTGTGTGGACCTGCCTGCATATGTATGTGTTATTGTGTCCATAACAACTTCTCTCTCTCTCTCTCTCTCTCTCTTTGCAGCCACACTATTGTCTCTTCTGTTTGAAGGATTCAACATGAGCACTTCAACAGCCCACTACGCTCATTACACACACACACGCACGCACGCACGCACGCACGCACACACACACACACACACACACACACACACACACACACACACACACACACACACAGCGAAGACAGTACAACCCCCAGGGATTGTGTTTGTCAAGTTACTCTTCCTTTACCCTCAGTCTCTGTCTCTTTTTGCTTTTTCTCCTTCTCCTCTGTTTCCACATCTTTTCTCTCTTTCCTCTTTCCCCCTCTTTTTTCTTTCCCTCTCTCCTCACTCTCCCTCCTCTCTCTTTTCTATTTCTTTATACTTACTCCCACAAAGTAGCCCAGGTCAGAGAAGGTCGTAGCCCGCCGGGTTTCATCTCCTCCCCTTTCTTCTGCCTCCTCTCGTCTCCTCTGCTTCTCCCTCTTCTGATCTAGGCCATGAAACCTGTCCACCTCAATGAGGACCTAAGGGAGGCCAGACAGGAGCAGGTGGTATATCCACACTACCCAGGAGGGAGAAAAAAACATTGTGTCTATGAACTGTTCAGAAAAGTTGTGTTCCCTTCATCCTTTCATTTTCTTTTTAAGTGTATTCACTTTGTACCTATGTTATCTTCATGGGTAAATTGAATATATTAAAGTGAAAAGTTTTTTATAACGCTTGTTTCTGCATGATACTTTCTGGATATATATACCTTCTGTCTATGATGCATATTTTGCATATCCTGTATGTGTATAATACTGTAAATTCACATATTTGCTTTTCTTCATATGCTTATATTTTTCTTACCTGTTATGAACTGCATATGTCTCACTGGTGGAGGGGAATTCTCATGCATGTAGACAAAGCCAGTGTCATTTTGCCATATTCTTCCCAAGTCTACTATATATATATACACTATATATACAGTACTGTGCAAAAGTCTTTGGTACATGTAAAAAAAACAAAAAACAACAACAACATTAAGCGAAGATGCTTTCACAAATATGGAAATTAAAAGTTTCTACATATAAAAAAAAATACCATATAAAGAATAGTCTACTGACACTAATGCAGAAAACCCATAAATAAACATCTAACACAAAATTTCTATAAAAAATCTAGGGTGCCTAAGACTTGCACAGTACTGTATATGCACTGTATTTAAATCTGATATATTTAAGTAGTGGATGTGTATATAACCCTATATAATGTATATAACTCTCATCTATGGAATGACAATCTCGGAGAAGATCATTTTAAAATCATGGAAAATGGACTCCATCTCACAGTATAAGGCTTGGTTAAACCAACTCACCAACTCTGTATCTATATGTACATGCATATTTTTTATGGATGTCCTAGAACTTATTCTTAGCTCAGCTTTTGAAAATGTTGACCCACAGTGCAATTTGAATAGCGACAGGTATGAATCTCTCCTTGCCTTCCTCTGGGTTTCCCTCACATTGGAAACGCGTTAGACAATTTCCATATTGCACTGTCTAACATCGCTCCCCTAAGCCAAATGGGAACTCCAGGATGTTTATGTCTCTAAGCAGCTCTTATAGAATGACGTCCGGTGTTAATTAAACACAATACCGTTGAATTCCACCATGACCAATTTACTTCGCCCTGTCTCTATGTGAGGTAGGACAGGTTTGTCAGATGGGAACTGTCTGTCTGAAGGCTTGGTGTCCGGGGGGACCGGAGTGGCAGACGGACCGACTAAGAATAGCAAACCCAGACTGACAAGACAGGTTGATAGTGGACCAATTCACGCCTGGGCTGATGAGAAAACAAAGGCAAAAAATGTACTGCCATGTTACCCCAACACTTTTAGGAATTTGTCTTTTAGTGCTATTATGTATTAAAAACAAGGTAAATCCTGTACAGGCCCATGGCGTGTGTGTTCAATTCATTTCAATTCAATTCAATGCGATGCATTGAAGCATCACTAGCTCTCAGCTAGTGCAACAAGGTTATCGGTTAAATTACCTAATTCTACTAACGTTACTTAAACAGTAACTACACCAAACTCAAATTTGTGGTGAAGCCTGACATCTAATGGTGAAAAGTAGGGCACTAAGGGACTGTTCGTTATTTATGAGAGGGGAGGGGGTGGTGCAAAATGGGGGAGGCATGTCAAATAATTTTTTAAGCACTGGGGAGGGACTTATGTTTTTTATTTTGGCTTTAAGGGAGGGACATACAACTTTAAATGGTTGTATTTTGTATTTATTTTAAATACGTTTTTTCTTTTCAAAATACGTGTTTTACCGCTGTATGGTGACGGGACTCACTAAACTTGGTATCTCCCACCCCTACCTTAACCTCATTGGACCTCACGCCCGACTCATCAGCAGTACGGAGGTAGCTCCCGGTGGACAGCCACAAAACCCACATGGGTTTGCGTGGTGTCCGGGCTCATATTCTTCACAGTCCCTACAGGAAAGACATCGGCTTCATGTATAAACGTTGCGCACGTACAAAAAGGTTGTGTACGCTGGTTTTCACGCACATGTCGGGATGTATAAAAATTAACTTGACATGAGAATGTGCGGGCCGTCCCGCAAACTTTAGACCATGCGTACGCACATTTGTCTGGCTTTGTCAGTTGGCGACGCCAAACTACGATAGTGAAACTCTCCAAATGTTTCAAAATAACGTTTTCACTCAATTCACTGTGCTATGTCTATGAAGTAGTCTATGAAAAACCATAATTATTTCCGCTAATACACCATAATAGTTTGATTATTTATGTGGATAATGTTTAACATTAGAAAGGCCAAAACCCATCTGGCATTGTTATTTTCAATTTTTAGTTCTTCCAACACTGGAGGAAAATGCTATTTTTTCCTCCCTCCATGACTTTTCCTAAATATGAGTGTTTTAAATGAATGAAAAAAACCACTTAGGAAATAGATACAGGCACTCTGCGACCTATCGCCAAGTAGGTCTGACTTATTGAGTGCAATGAAAACCTAGTCAAACTAATTTCCCACAGATGACATCAGGCCTTACTCACAGTGCCAAAACCAAGATCGCCAGTAAACTGGACAGTTTTCTTTGTTTATGTGACATGGAGATGTTAACGCACGTCGGGGACTGTACAGTTGCTGAGGCGCACAGAGATCCATGGTGTACAGGAGGCGAGGCGCACAGATTTGTGTGTAGTACCTGCTCACACAAACCACTGAAATTGTGCACTGACTGCGGGACTGAACGGTAAGAAAGGAAAGGCCACCCGTGCGTAAAACTAAAAAAAAAAGTAGTGTAGAAAAAAATGCCACAAATTGCCATATTTGGAGCGGCAGCACTGCGAACACTGGACATGTCACATTATATGGTTTTGTTTTTAATCTTTGAATCAGTTCAATTGTGCAATTTTACCTTTATTTACAAAAACACTGCATGTGTAAAAGCACATTGGACATATTTGGAGAGGGGAGCACTGAACACAAGCACATTCACCATCGTTTTAGACAAGAAGGTGACAAAAGGGGCGTATTTATAGTCATTTGCATAGTTAATTTTGGGAGGAGACAAGGCGGGGTGAGAGGCTCGTGCATGTGCGCTCAATTTCACGTTGATTGGGATGTATAAAGGAAAGGTGCGCAGGACCTGGCGTGCGCACGGTTTTATACATCTGATAATTTCTGTGCGTATGTACTTTTCAAGTTTTGTGAGTACGCCATCTTTCAGTATGAAATCTACGCAGTCTTTTATACATGAGGCCCCAAATTCCACATTTATCTTTTATCTATCGATTCTCAGCGGCTGTCATACCCAGAGTGCACGTTGGCTACGTTGGCGGTGAACGCACGCGCACCGCGAGGGGAACCGTCAGGGCCTATTATATTCTAAAAAATAATATTTAAAAAGTCATCAGTTCTAATTTTATTTTATCAATTCATAATTTGACAATCAACATCTATGGTTGGAAAAGGTCAGCCTTTGCTTTTTATTTTCTCCAATACTACCTACCTTTGCTGTGAATATAATAAAATATGGTTATTTATGGTGGAGGGAGGGTCATGCATTTTCCCCCAGTCACTCAGGGAGGCTCAAGGAAAAATATTTGTAGCTCCCCCCCCCCCCCCCCCATAAATAACGAACAGTCCCTAAACTGGCCATCTGCTATTGGCTGGTCTTTGTGCCAGGTGATGTCACCACCTGTTGTATTCTATAGAAGGTGACATCACCTGGCACCAAAGACCAGCCAATAGCAGATGGCCAGTTTAGTACCCTACTTTTCACCATTAGATGTCAGACTTCACCACAAATTTGGGTTTGGGGTTTAGTTACTCTTTAAATACCACAATAACATTACCTACCGGTGAAGTTTATAGGGCAGCTGAAGACGTGGATGTGTAATTTTGCTGGAACGCTGCAGTGGTGAGCATTATTTCATAAAGTTAATATAATTTGATCAGCGGTATCTGAGTAATCCCATGTGATGGATCCATAGTTCATACTTTCATCATAACCAAGATATTGAGACGTAGACTTTACTCAAACATAGCATTATCATAAAAAATAATAAATGTAAATGGTGATGACATAAAGTGGGGCTTGACTGCGTGAAGTGGCAAGGCAAGCAGTTTTAATCTTTTCACGTAGAATTTAGGTCTTATGTTGAAATTGTGTAGCTGATGCCTTAATCCATGTAATAAAACCTGGTTTGGCAACTGTGTGAAATGATTTTCACAACACTTTAGGGGTCCAAACAATAATAATAAAGTTGGGTATCAAAAGCTAGGTTTACAAAATAATTCATACTTGATCTCTCCCACTGTGTTTCTTTCTCTTTCATGCACATGCACACACACCACCCACCCACACACACACACACACACACACACATACACAAAACAACAGACTGGAACACACATGCCCCCTCCGCTACATACCAACACAGGCGCATACAAGTCGACACACTCATGCACTTTGTTCTTTGTCCTCTCTTTCTTCCCCAAACACACACACACACACACACACACACACACACACACACACACACACACACAAACACAAGTTAAACTATTGCCTTATCCTGCTGTTTAGCACGATACATCACTGGATGCAAACTGATGAATTGTTAAACTTAGCATTATTTAATTTACAAGAAGTGAACACAATTAGAGAATGAATATGAATGATTATTTTGATCATAGTTTCACTGTTATCTCTCTACCTACAATACAGATAGTCATGGAATTCTGGACAAAATCATCATCTAACAATAAAAATATTCTCAGATTTGGATCCAAGAGACAAAATCTCATCAAATGGGGGTCTGTGGCCTTAATGTGGACTAAATTAGGGTCCTTGATATGAAAAAGGTTGAGAATCACTGTGTTAGTGGGCAGGGACCCTCCCATGGTTATTCGCACATATTGTGTAGCAGCGTCGACAGCCTTGTTCTGCCGGACTTGTGTGGAGGAGACCTGTACAGTGGCCTTGTGGTCGACCCGTTGTCTGTGCATCAAATTTGATCAGTTTGACATGTCTGGGTCTTTTTCCAGGTCTGTGCTTAACACTCAGACCAAAGGACCTGTGAGTGAGAGACCTGTTGTGCTGGAGTTCCCCAAAGACAATAGAGCCCCATTAGAGGGCGAAGCCTGTGTGAAATAGAACGCTAGTTACGCATGGTTATGTGTCTAGCTCTATGATCACAGGTGGAGCCTTCTAACACTCCACGAGCCGCTGAAGACTTAGCAGATGAGGAGTGGTGTTGCTCTGGCCCTTTTAAAGGTGGAGCCCCATAGGGTTGAAAAGGCTTACCCTGATTGGCTGAGCACGTGCATGCTAATTTTCTGTGCACTGAGGCAACTAGACGAGTGACTAAGCCAATAGAGCCATTAGAGGGCTTCGCCTGTGATCATAGAACTATAGTACCATGTGTAACTATCGGCTTCCACTCATAAAAACAGAACAAAACACCAAGAAACCAGAAAATCTCCCTTGGTATCCATTCCAACACAACAAAGTAGACGGTACAGTAAAAAATAAACACATAAAAAAAACAAAAAACATATAACACACACAACAGCTTTTGCAACCAAATTAGTAGTAATAGTATCAGCAGAAGTAGTAGCAGTGGTAGTAGTAATACTATTACTAGTAGTAGCAGGAGCAGTATTAGCAGTGTGCCAGTGTGTGTGTATATGAGCAGCACAACTGGGCCTGGTTCCATGGCATTAGTGTGTTTTGCAAAATTATTGTTGTTAATTATTATCAGTTAGAACTAACAGTGATATATCCAAACTGTTTTCAATACAAAGAGGGACATACTAAGGATGTCCCCTTTCCCCATTCCTGTTTGCCCTTTGTATAGAACCTTTGCCAGAAGGTGTTCAACAGGTGTCCAAGGTCTTAAGGAACATGAGAGTTTGTTATATGCAGACAATGTAATATTCTATAACACTGAGGCTTTGATATCTGTTCCTAATATCTTTAAGATTATAAAAGAGTGTGGCGCAACATCAAGTTACAAGATAAATATGATATAGCTATAGCAATGATGACATTTGGGAAAACTTCACAATATATTGTTGATACATTTTGTTTTTTAAATGGGCATGGAAGAGTATGCAATAACTTATTAATAATTCAGTAGATTATGGAAAATTGTATACAGTACCCACTTACTGTCAGAGCAATCACTGAAGATTTGGACCAATGGTGTAGTTTACCACTGCCAATAGCTGGTTGTGTGGCTTCTGTAAAAATGAACATACTACCTCAATTGTCATATTTTTTTTAAACCTTACCTATGCTACCTAGCTATTACTGGTAAATTCTTACTGCAAAATTTAAAAAAAGCTGGAATTAGTTACAGAAAGTTACAACTTCTTAAAGTTCCGATGACAGAATTAAACAAACCCCTTCATTTGTCACTACAAATTAAAAGAAAACACAGGAAATTAAAAGAAAACAGCTTCGACTGCAGTTTTAGTTGACATATTCTATAATCCAGAATTTCAACCTGCTGTAAAGTCTTGGGCAAGTTTTGGGGAATGGCAGGAAAAAAGGAATTTCCAGAATATCCCAGTTATTCCAGGGTTTAACTCTCAAATCCTTTTCTGAAGTACAAATTCATTTGAAGTAACACAGCACTACTTTAAGTACCTTCAAATCAGCCTGAGCCAATTTATGGTTAAGAGTGGTATACTGGGGAGAATGTCTAAACCTGTTATCCATATAGATGAAATGACTGAATCTATATACAAAGGAGAAAAACAATGCAAGGTTTCTTCTTTCTATCATACACTGAGAAAAAAAAGTACAGTTATACCTTACCCCCAGACAGTCTGAGATCCGTCTGGGATTTGCAAACACAATTTCAGAGAATCATTGGACAAATTAATGGGATATAAAATATGCACAAAATGTAATCGAAGCAGAGAATTTCTATTTAAATGACTTAACCGATATTTCATGACTTGAGAAAAAGTCAGTAGAATATATAAAGACGCACCTGTTCCATGCTGGAGGAAGTGTGGCCTAGCAAACATTTTTTATTTTTTTTTGCATTGCCCTAAAATTCAAGGATTCTGGACTGAAATAGTTAAAACTATGTGTGATATTACAGGCACTATAATCCCTTTAGATCCATATTATTTAATACTGGGTTTCCCACCTGGGCACACTCTAAAAATGGTAAACTAATTAACTTCCCTCTAGCAGTAGCTAGGAAATGTATTACATAATACTTGAAAGCTGAAAAACCACCATCAATATACAGTATATGTGGCTGGGACTTTATGGGGAGTTGTGTGACATGGAATATTTCAGCTATAACACATAAATAATATAATTACAGTTATGGTCCCATATTTATAATGCATTTGTCACTCTTGTCTTTTTGGATATATATGTTTATGTGTATGTATGGTGTATATGTTTTTGTATGCATGTTTATAAGTATGTGAGTTGTCACTGTGGGGTAGTAACTACTAGTTAAGTATTGATGGTCGCATAATTTTTGGGTTAGATTTTTTGGGTTTAGGCCATTATTGGGCCTGGGATATTTACTTTTATTTGTGAAAAGTGTTTCTTTTTTCTAAATATGAATCTCCTTTTTTCTCATTTGTGTGTGGGTATTAATGTATGTGTGTGTGTGTGTGCGTGTGTGTGTGTGTGTGTGTGTGTGTGTGCTACCGCAGTTGTGGGCATGTACATGAATGGACTTGGATATGTCAGTCTGTGTCTGCTCATGTACACGCACATATTAGTGGATACAACTGCTCATGTACATATATATGTATGTGAATATTAATTTAGAAAATATAATAAAAAAATGTTAATAGCATAAATACAATAGCATAAATAAGGTTAATTTGCTGAACATTTTAAAACTTATAGCTTAAACCGTGTGAGACTAGTGAAGTGCCAAAAAAGTGCATGGACGATATAAAGGATAGATAGATAATAACCAAATAATTTAGTAATTTAGGAAGCTTAAACGGGAAGTGGGTGTGGTTCAGACTGAAAGAGGAATATCCCCCCCCCCCCCCCCCCCTTTGTTTTTTTGTAATCAGTGCCATGGCAATTGTTGAGATACTAAAACCTTAGAGGTGAAAAGTGCGAATTTATTTATTTTTTTATGGTTCATAGTATATTTTTCTATCAACTTATTTATAAAACCTTTTTCATTTTACCACTCCTTTTGGATACATTTTCATATTCTTGTATGAATAAAAATGAAGAAAAATCAAAATCTTCTATGTCCACTCCCAGTCAAACCAACTCCACCTTGCAAAGCCTATCAGCAGACCAGATCAGACCAATCGCAGCACCACAGGCTAAGTACCAGAAGCCACAGTTTTCCATCCAGTTAACTTTGAGTGTCTTAACAGAGAGGACAGAAAGTGATGTCTTGTTTTTATACATGTGCATTTATGCACCAGTATGTGTGTGTATGACAGACAGTAAAAACAGGGAGAGCACATGTGTTATTGGGCAAAAGTGAGTACAAATGTGCATGTATGTGTGTTGATGGATGACTCTGTGTGTGTGTGTGTGTGTGTGTGTGTGTGTGTGTGTGTGAATAAGTGTGTGCACGTGTACAGTAAATCACGTTACAGGGCTGATGTAGATGTTAAATTGAATCGCCTGCCGCATCATTTGTCTGGACGATCGTTACTGGTAATCCGTCTGTCATATTAGCTAAGCATTCCTCATCTTTACGGGAAAAAATTCTTCCCTGGACTCAGTGGAATAGCAGCACTACTATTTTTTGCAAGGAGTGGTTTTACTTTTCCATTTGTTTTCATTTCCTTTTATATTTCTGCAATCACCATTTTGAATGATGATCACACTACATTTCTTCCAAATCATGGTAGATTTGGAAGAAAAATAGTCCCACTTTCATAATTCATTGCAACTCAAATACATTTACTCCAATGTTTTGAACTATTGGAAACAAATGTGTAATTGAAGCTTGCTGTAGAGTTGAATGTTGTTCAAATCCCAAATTCAACAAGTGAAATATATAGAGCAACATACAAAAAAAAAGTTTGTCCCAGTTTGTCCCCCATCTGAAATTTAAGATCTCTGTTCTTAATTACATTGGATCTCTGTTCTAAATTACATCTAGCAAAAGTTATATGTAATTTAGAACAGAGATCCATAAATGTCTAAACTGATGGTAGAAAATTAAGTGGAGAGAGCATAACCTCTGGAATAGTCATTCTTGGGTGAGACTGATGTATGTGTCTGAATTTGGCCGAACTGAAATTATGGATATGATGCAGTTTTATTGATTACACATTTATTGCATTGATCAAAACTACACCGGTTGCCTACAGGAGGCCCTTAACCTGAATTGATCCTAATAAGACATTTTGATCAGATTTCACATCAATTTTTCGAAATGTTCACTGGAGGACACTGTAACTCAATGAGGATGATGAAGGTAAGCAGTGAAGAGGTTGAGGCTACTGCTGTCCAACAGCACCACCCTGATGTACAGAAAACTAATATATAGTCTTTGTAGGTGGCATATCCATGGTGAAGATATTTTCCACCAATGTACATACGGACACGAGAATTTAATTTGGGCAAATGGGGTGATATCAAATTATCAGCAGCAAAATATCAGTGTCGGCCCACAAAAATCCATATCAGTCGAACCCTAGTTCTTATACATGTTCTCATTGTATTAACTTCTAATGAAGGAAATAATAGTGTAACTGTGGACTACCTGGAAACTCCTTTGGGCACCCTAAAGGGTCCCCGAACCCATTTTGGAGAAAACTGTTAATCCTCAGTGGAATAGCCTTTAACCTGTTTTTGGATCTGTCTGCTGTTTTGGTGCCATTTAACTTCAGGTTTTATAAAAAGACCGGAGGCGTCCTTTATAAATGTTGCATTTGCACAAATCAGGCTTGAAAGAGGAGTACGCCACTTTCCACGCAAAAGTTTGGATTTATAAAAAACAAACTTGATGGAAACTTTGACTCCTTTCTGCGCACATTTTGGAAACACTGAGTAATAGCGACTCTGCCAAAGCAGTGAAATAAAGGAAAATGTTTTAATTACACTTTTAATCAATTCTTTACGCTTCATATCATATTACACAGAGTTCTAATATTAATGTCCCTGAGGAACATCCAGGCCTTAATCATGTTTTTGTTGCTTTACGCTAAAAGCTGTCCAGTTTGCCCGAAAAGTATCTCCTTTGGAAAGAGTGAACCTAACCACGCATTCAACATTTCACATTTCATTTGGTTTAATAAAAAAAAAAAACTTAAGAACTTAAAAGACTTAAGAACAGACTTGAAAAGTTTTTTTATTCTCATTAAAAGCACTGAAAGATGCTCCACTGCTGGCATTGCGTTCGCACTGTGTTGCGTCCAATGGCTCAATGGTTCAATTCTTGATGGCTGACGCACGCGTTCTCCCTCATTGAAATAAAGACAAATAAAGTTGATATTGGTTGTTTTCTGGTGTATCCATTCACAATGTCACGCACCCTGTGGAGCAGGGGGAACCTCAAATTGGCTCAAGAGTTACAAGTTGATTGGGATTCATAAAGGGAAACTTGCCTGAGGGAAAGCATACGCAAGTGGTTTTCATTATTTTTTACTGTACACACTTATCCTTTTTTATACGTATGTAACTTTTTACTGTGGAATCTACACAGTATTATCAATGAGGCTCCAGGCCAGCACCTGAAGGTGGAAGATCAAGATAGGTCTAGAGGAACCAATATCAAAAGTTAGTGAATACCTTCTGTTTTCAAAGCCTTCCAAAGTCCTTGAAATGTGGGCTCAGTGAAACAAAGCAGGCTTGTACGCTGATAGCCTCAAAACATTGTGAATTTTGTTTGATTAGCTGTGATAGCAGCCTGCAAAATCAGGTCTAGGTGAGTCAGAGGAAGTGAGCTTGTGACCGGAAGGTTGTCGGTTTGAAGCCCCAGGACTGCTTGGAAAATCTGGGCTGGGAGAGAGAAATTAGGAATGCTCTCCCTTCCCTCAAAAAGGAGCAAGGTACTTAACCCCCGACTGCTCCAGCAGAGCTGCTCTATAGGCAGAACAGTAGCAGACTGGTAGTGGGAAGCTCCCTGTGTGTGTGTGTGTGTGTGTGTGTGTGTGTGCAACCCTATCTCCTTCTGCAACTGCTCTCCCAAGCTGTTGCTATGTGGTGCACCCTGTTTGGTTGCCAAAGGTGGCTGCCAATTTTCACTGAGTTACAAGAGTGCTGGCCAACTGCTGCCTCACATCCAGGCGTTTTGCCCAAAAAGGCTTCAGCCATCCATTTACTGGTCATAGGCTGTAGTCCCTTCAAAAAATGAACTTTGTGAGACTGGTCAGTTGTTTAATGTCCATTTACTGGTCCCGACAAAACATTACAGCCTAATCTAATTTGTCCAGTTTAATCTAATACCAGTTTAAAGTAATAATTTGTGACATTTTCATATAAATAAATGTCCATTTTGCTACTCTATCACCGATTGATCTAATTTATATCCAGTTCATAAAAGCTTTTACATTTGGTCCAGCCAGTGTCTGGTAAGTCTTTCCCAGGAAAAATCCTATGGTACATAGGAAATTATGCATTTTACCTTTCCAGTTTGTTTGGAATAAACAGAAGAAGAACTGGGTAGCATGAGCAGTGATAGCCACCATGGCTGAACAGACAAAGAAAAGACAGAAACTCAAATTTCAACAAATCCCCAAAAATCCAAGGAAAGAGACGTCACAGTACTGGACACACCGTTTGATTGACAAGTTATCTCTAGGAAGTGCAGCGCAAAAACTCCTCCATCTTTAATGCTTAGCACCAAAGATGGAGACTAAATAAAAAAAACACCACAGCAATGAGCGCTTAGCACCATGAAGACAAATTTAATAAAGAATGATTTTGCCATTTCCCATGGAACACTTTGAATGTGCTTTCTTTTCTCCAACTCACGCTATTGTGTGGGACAGTCTTGCATACAAATCATTGTTGCAGGTCAAGCTCTTGTCTGTACTGTCTGTACTGACTGTGCCAGGCAAGTAAAATCACCAATGAGAATATTATGTCAAGGCAGTGTTGCCTGTCTATTCAATCCAAAAGATACACTACTGTCTCTGTTAGATTAAAAATAATTCCAATATGAAAAATGTCAGTTGAAAACAATTCACATCAAAGGGACACAATTATGCAGACAGAAACTCTTACAAGTGAATTAACTCTGCATGGAGAATTTAATAATACATTTTCCCATGCGTTCCTCAAAGCTAAAAGAAGGGCTCACAAAGCTTAGCACTCCCAGCACTAAACAAGAATGAGTGGCAGCAAAAGTACAGAGAGAAAGAGTATGTTTTTTTTTTTTTGTCAAGGTTGTTAAATAAGGTTGGTTAACAAGGATTGATAATTGCATACATCAACAAGGAAATCCTTCTCAATAACATTACCTGTCAGTCTCATCACCCTCGGAAAATTTTGATTTTATATTTTAATTCCTTTTTTCGATGTTGTTTGTCTTATGTAAATGAATAAAACTTAAATATGAAATCACAGTCACGGTTTCAATCAATTAAATATTTACTCCTTGTGTATATCACTACTACTGATGATGATAATAATAATAATAATGATGAGAGAGAGAGAGAGAGAGAGACGTACATATATACATGATGTGTGACTGTTTATATGTAGGTGTACATATTGTGTATGTATATTCATGCATGACTGTGTTTGTATGAATGTGTGTGTGTCTGTGTATAAGCGTGTGTGTGTGTGTGTGTGTGTGTGTGTGTGTGTGTGAGAATAGCTAAAGCCAGTTAGTGATGGATAGGCTGTTGACAATTCAAAGATGTCAGCTGAGTAAAGTATGCTAATGCTATTCTCAGCTTCGCATCCAAACACAGCAATGTATTCCAGACTGTGGCTTGGGGACTGGTAATTAGCTGTGTGTGTGTGTGTGTGTGTGTGTGTGTGTGTTTGCGCCTGCCTACCTGCTTCCTTGTGGATTGAATCAGGCAAACATATCAAGATTACTATAATGACAATTATGATTAAGACTACTATTACTCCTACTACTGCTACTATTACTACTACTACTACTACTGCTGCTACTACTACTACTACTACTACTACTACTACTACTGCTACTACTACTACTACTATTACTACTACTACTACTGCTGCTGCTGCTGCTCCTACTACTATTACTACTACTACTACTACTGCTGCTACTACTACTACTACTACTACTACTACTGCTACTACTACTACTACTACTATTACTACTACTACTACTACTACTACTACTACTACTACTACTACTATTGCTACTACTACTACTGCTGCTACTACTACTACTACTACTGCTGCTCCTACTACTACTACTACTACTACTACTACTACTATTGCTACTATTTCTACTGCTGCTACTACTACTATTACTACTACTACTACTACTGCTGCTACTACTACTACTACTAGTACTACTGCATTACATTACATTGTGGCAGACACTTTTGTCCAAAGTGACTTACAATAAGTAAATTTTGTCAACAGTAGTCAAACCGCCCATACATATCACAGTCTTCATCAGCTAAGCCTTCAAGTAGGAATAAGTAATAATAATAATAAGTAAGGAATAAGTAGAATTTGTGGAAAGACGAGATAAGAAGATTTCTTAGAGTAAAAGTGGAAGAAGATCTATAGATAGATACATGATTGATAGGTTAATTCAAGTGGGGTCTAGATGTGTCTTCAGTCTCCAGCAAAAGATGGTCAATGATTCCACTGTTCTAACAGAAGGGGGGAGCTCGATCCACCATTGTGGTGCCAGGGATGAGAAGAGTCACGACTTGGATGAGCTTCTTCACCCTGCAAGGGTGGAGGAGCAGAGCGAACAAGCCAGAGTTTGATGAATGTGGATAGGGAGGGGCAGTCTGATGTACTGCCCTGCAGGCGAGTACCAGTGTCTTAAATTTGATGCGAGCAGAGATAGGAAGCCAGTGAAGGGTCCAGAAGAGAGGAGTGACGTGAGAATTTCGGTTGGTTGAACACCAGATGGGCTGCAGCGTTCTGAATGCGCTGTAAAGGTCTGATGGCAGAGGCAGGTAGCCTGGCCAGAAGAGCGTTGCAGTAGTCTTGGTGGGTGATGACAAGTGCCTGGACCAGGAGGTGCACTGCTTCCCTCAGAAGGAATGGGCATATTCTGCAGATGTTGTAGAGGGAGAACCTACAGGAGCAGGTTGTTGCAGCAACGTTGGCAGAGCAGGACAGTTGGTTGTCCAGGATAACCCCTAGGTTCTTGGCAGTCAGAGAGGGCAACATAGTGGTGTTCTCAGTGGTAATGGAGAGGTCTGTGTGAGAGCAGTCTTTCCCAGGGAGAAGGAGTGGCTCCGTCAAGATTGAGCTTGAGGTGGTGCACAAACATCCAAGCACTAATGTCTTTAAGACATGCAGCGATGCACCCATCAATTTGTGTTTCTGAGGAGGGGGGGGGGGGGGGGAGGTAGAGTTGGGGGAAAGGAGAGGTAGAGTTGGGGGAAAGGAGAGGTAGAGTTGAGTGTCATCAGCATAGCAGTGATAGGAGAAGCCATGAGAAGAGATCACATGGGTCTTCTCATGGCTGCTACAGCTACAACTACTATTACTACTATATTACCGCTACTACTACTGACATGAAATGAGATATCTACCATTTTAAAAGTATAACTCCTTTGATGATGATTTCTGGTATTAACGTATAACTCACTTTCTAATGTTAGTTTTTATTCGTTTCATATGACCTTTGTGTAGTATACAGCTGCATGCTACAACATGTTAAGTCACGACAGCGTGACGTCACTGTCGTAAAGGGATGTTCAGTGAAGTGCAGTTGTTAAATGGCCGCTGATGCAAATAAACACACAGTGAGCACACAGTCCTTGTTCGTATATTTTTGGATGTAACATTGGCGACGACGATGGAGCTTCCATTCTCACCTCTGCCTCCGTTCCTCGCCCTGCCTGGTGAGCCACCGGTCCCATGGTCCCGCTGGCATGAGTCTTTCCAGACGTTTATTGAGGCTATTGGGCTAGCCGAGGCGAGTGATGCGAGGCTAAAGGCTATGCTAATCCACAGCCTGGGCAGCGAGGGACAACGCATCTTCAGGACTCTCGGACCCGCGCAAACATGCGCAGACTGTGTCGCCTTACTGACCGGACACTTCGCTGCCCCACAGAGTGTCATGGTACGGCGAATTGTCTTCCGACAGCGCCGACAGCGGCTGGGTGAGTCGGTCCACCACTTTGTCACCGACCTCCGGTGCTTGGCCAGCCTTTGTAAATTCGGCAATCTAGAGGAGGAGATGATCCGAGACCAACTAGCAGAGCACACAACCGACCCCAAACTGCGGGAGAAACTGTTCATGTCGCCGGACGACCTGCCGCTGTCAAAGGCGGTAGAAATAGCCTTCCAGCTCGAGTCTGCTGCTCTGTTAGCATCTCAGCTCCCGGCCTCTTCTCACTCTGCTCCGCTGGCACAGACAGTAGCCCTGACTGCTCCGCTCTCCGACCCCATCTCCCCTCACGACGAGCTTGAGGTAAATGTCGCGGGACGCCGGGACGCCGGGACGCCGGGACGCCGGGGCGCCGCTGCGCTTCGGCTCTGCGGAAACTGCGGTTCTTCATCACACCCCACACGCGCACCGGTCTGCCCGGCCACTGGACAGAGGTGCCGACGCTGCGGTAAGCTGAACCATTTCGCCAAACTGTGCCGCTCTGCGCCCGTCCCTGTAAACCCCCGACCTCGCTCGTCCGATCAATCGAGCCCAACCACCATCCACTCTGTGGGCTCCAGCACCAAGCCCTTTAAGTGGTGCATGGTGGAGCTGGATGGCGTGTGCCTGCCACTGCTGCTGGACACTGCGGCTTCCAGGTCTCTGCTCAATGAGTCCACGGTCTGGCGGCTCTTTCCCCGACTGACGATCAAGGCAGGCGCCGAGGATCTGTACGGCTATGGCCACACTAAAATCGGTATGGTGGGTACTGCCACCTTCTCTGTACGTTATGGCTCCAGAGCTCTCCCGGCGTTCACCTTTCAGGTGTCTCGCCATGGTGCCAACCTCCTCGGGTTTGACCTGTTCTACGCCCTGGGCTTCTCCATCACGGACAACACGGGTGCCACCATATCGACAGTGACCACGCCCTGGCTGCACCGCTGGCCTTCACTGTTCACTGGGCTGGGATGCCTCACTGCCTTCAACCACCAGCCGCTCCTCGACCAAGCCGTGTCCCCTGTCATCCAACCTCTGCGCCGGCTGCCCCTCGCTCTACGCGACGATGTCACGGCCGAGCTGCAGAAGCTCCTGGATGCTGGCATCATTGAGCGAGTCGACGCCTCTCCATGGATCTCCAACCTGGTGGTGGCAAAGAAAAAGACAGGCGGCTTGCGCCCCTGCATTGACCTCAGGCAGGTAAACAAAGCGGTGATCCCCGACAAGTACCCACTGCCCACGACGGAGGAGCTCTCTGCCAAGTTCCACGGCTCAACGGTTTTCTCCAAGCTCGATCTTCGCCAGGGTTACCTGCAGGTTCCCCTACACCCAGAGAGCCGCAACCTCACTGCTTTCGTGACCCACATGGGCGTCTTCAGGTACACCCGCATGCCCTTCGGACTCAGCTCCGCTCCCAGCTGCTTCCAGAAGATCATGGTCACTATCTTCGCAGGCATCCCGGGTGTGGTCGTGTATCTGGATGACATCGTGGTGCACGGAGCAACATCTGCCCTGCACGACGACCGCCTTTCCAGGGTGCTTGACGTGCTCGCCCGCCACAACCTCACACTGAATGGGGAGAAGTGCATCTTCACTGCGCCCGTCATCGAGTTTGTGGGGTTCCGCCTGACTGCCGACGGCCTGAGCCCACTCCACTCGAACGTTGACGCGGTCCTGCGCCTACCTGAGCCCTCCTGTCCTGCGCAGCTGTCATCGTTCCTTGGGATGACCGCATTTTACCTGCGTTTCCTCCCCCACTATTCGGAAACCACCGCACCGCTGCGCGCCCTCCTCAAGCAGGACGTGCCCTGGTCTTGGACCCCTGCATGCTCTACCGCAGTCCGCCGGCTGAAAACGCAGCTCACTTGCCCGCCTGTTCTCGCCCATTTCGACCTGCAAAGCCCCACGTTCGTGACTTGTGATGCATCCAACACCGCTGTCGGTGCTGTCCTGTCCCAACTCCAGAGAGGAGCTGAGCGCCCAGTGGCATTTGCTTCGAGGTCACTTACTTCGGCTGAGCAGAAATACTCCGTGGGAGAGAGGGAGGCACTGGCCTGCGTCTGGGCATGTGAACGGTGGCACATGTACCTTTATGGGCGGCACTTCACTCTCCGGACAGACCATCAGGCCCTCACAGCTCTGCTGGCCACGACCAGATCAGGACACAAGCCACTACGCCTTTACCGGTGGTCAGAGAGGTTGCAGGCTTATAACTTCACTACAGAGTTTATGCCTGGCAGGGACAACGTCGTGGCAGACTTGCTCTCCAGAGCCACGCCCAGCTCTGTGCCGGATGCCGTCCGAGACCCCTCTGAGTCGGAGCTGGTCCTCATGTTGCACGAACCCCTCCGGGCAGCTGTCTCCCTGCACGAGCTCCAAGCAGCGTCTGCACAGGACCCGGTGTTCACCCAGCTCCTCACTTTCATCCAAAAGGGCTGGCCCGCCAGGGTGCCGGAAGAACTAGCACCTTTTCACCGTGTCAAGGGTAACCTCTCCTGTTGGAATGATGTCTGCGTGGCAAGGAGGCTGTGTGCAGTGATCCCCAGCGCCTTGAGGGCACGCATCCTGGCCATGGTTCACGATGGTCACTTAGGCATCGTGAGGGTCAAACAACGCTGCAGGGGCCTGGTTTGGTGGCCTGGCATTGACAGGGACATTGAGACGATGGTGAAGGACTGCACAGCTTGCCTCACCAGTGGTAAGACCGGCCCGGTCCCACCTCCGCCTTTGCAGCCCCTGCCGTGGCCAGCGGCACCGTGGACCCACATCCAGGTGGTCATCTGTGGCGAACTTCACGGCATCCCTCAGCACCAACGCTTCCTTCTGGTGGCCTACGACCTACATTCCAAATGGCCCGAAGTGCTCCCTGTCGGGTCTGTCACTGCCAGGGTGGTCATCGACTTCCTCGCCTCCCTGTTTTCCCCCTGGGGTGTGCCTGACACCATCACCACTGATAACGGCCCCCAGTTCATCTCAGCGGACTTCGCTTCCTTCACAGGGGAGAGGGGAATCAAACATATTAGAACTGCCCTATACCACCCTCAGGCCAACGGCGGTGTGGAGAGGTTTAACCAGACCCTCAAGAACGGGTTCAGAGCACACCTGGCAGACGGCCTCCCATTCTCATCAGCACTGCAGAACACCTTACTGCACTACAGGGCGACGCCACACGCCACGACAGGCAGTTCTCCAGCCCTCCTAATGCTGGGACGTGAACTGCAGCTTCCCCTGGATCGTCTACGCCCTCCGACAGAAGACACTCCAGCGGCGAAGCCCTCTACCAGCGACAGAGTAGCAGACCAGCAACACCACATGAAGCAGCGCTTCGACAGGGTGCGACGTGTGAGATGCCCTGCACTCGCAGTGTCAGACTGGGTCCGGATCCGTCGACCCAGTCGGTCCCACAAGCTGCTTTCCTTCTGGTCTGCACCCCAGCAGATCACGGCACAGTTGGGACCGGCTACCTTCCGCCTGGCCGACGGTTCACGTTGGCATGCCAGTCGCCTTAGATGGGTGACGGCACCGTCCGCCTCTGACCTGGCAGCCGCAGCTGATCCGCGCCACACGGACGGGGACTGGGACTTCCCTGCTGTACAGCCAGGAGCCCCGGCTGCGCATCCGCCAGAACCCGATGCACCAGCTGAACCCCTGCAGCCTGGGCCTCGTCCTGCCCGGGTTCGCCGGAGGCCCCCTTACCTCAGAGACTATGTGTTAACCTTTAAATAAAACCTAGACTAGTACATAGCCTGTCACGTGGCAGAATAACCCACAAGGCTATGCGGGTAAACCGGCAGTCTACCCTGTTTACCCAATCAGGTTGGCTATGTTCAGGCCATAGTAATATTCTGTTGCACTAAATTGTTTCAAGTCTGTTTGTACTTTAGAAGGGGGGGGGTGAATGTAGTATACAGCTGCATGCTACAACATGTTAAGTCACGACAGCGTGACGTCACTGTCGTAAAGGGATGTTCAGTGAAGTGCAGTTGTTAAATGGCCGCTGATGCAAATAAACACACAGTGAGCACACAGTCCTTGTTCGTATATTTTTGGATGTAACACTTTGCGTATAACATAGTAGCATTTTTGTGAATGTGTGCCAAAGGAGATCAGGTAAAATTTTCACTCCAAATAAATATATGGCATTTAAAAGGTAAATCTTCTTGTTTTTTCCCAGACTACTTGTGCTAATGGGAAATATTTGACTGTAAATATAAGTCACTCTTAAACCTGCAATAAGCGATATCAGATCTTCAGATCTTATTACCAATCCTGAAACTAATGTGTGCTCTATGCAGATTTTACTTAGACATAATGGTATAAACCAATATCCACACACGCGGGCCAGCTGTGTTGCTGTTTTCACCTCTCCTCTAAAGCATGTTGTCAAATTCCGGAACTAAGCTCCTCCCGCTTCCTCCAGTAGCTTCCCGATTTTTTTTAACTAGCTTGACACCTCCCTCACTGTTTAAAAGCCCCCCCATTCCTGATTGAAATTTGCACATAATGGCGGAATTGATGAAGCAAGGGAGTAAACTTTGTGAACTAGTAAACTTGGTACCTACCTCTTTACTGTGGGACATGTAACCTTCAGCGGGAGAAATACCTGCCAAAGCGAGACTGGTAACTGGCAAGACTTCTACGTAGGAACGTTTAGCAGAGTTATTAGCCTTAATTATGCACGGTGCTTTGCAATGTTTGTCCTTGGTTAGCCTCCATAGTGCAGTGGGTGTATATAGTTTTTATTTACAAATTTGTTGCAGTCTCTGTCACCCTCTAGTGGTCAGAAAATGTTGCTTATTGCAGCTTTAACCACGTCTGTCTAACTGTCTAGCTAGCTTCCTTTTTCAATCATGTACTGGCTTGCTTCATTATTTTCATTTATCAATTCCTCAATCTGCTGATCTATCATTTACAATCCACAAACGTAGTACAAAATTTTTACCTTTATCACTTAACAACCTACAACCCATACCCAGACCTTGAAGGCCTCTTCCAGTGAAAACACTGTTCAAAGGGTAGAGAGCAGAGAGACTAAGTATGGGGTTAGTAAAAACAAGCCGGTCAAATTAACATTACAGATTTCCTTTCCTTAATTTATTTAATGTTACTCGACAGAATAAGATCTAGTTGTTTGCTTGCCTTCATAACAGTGGTTGAAGACCGGCCACATCCAAAAATACATACTAACATTAGTTAGTAAACCAAATAACAAATTACCGTCTGAGTCAAGTTAGAATGCATTTAAAACTGAGGGTAACACTTTCTATGACGCCCATGTCTATAATGCATTATAAACATACTTATAATGCGTTATAATCTGCTTATAGCACTGTATAATTATAGTTATAAGCACTCATAAATATTCATAATGCTTTATAACAATAATCATAACACATTATAAAGCATTTTATAATGACTTATAAGGTCAAGTAGTAATATGTTTATGTGAACGAGCTATCAGATAGCCTGTAAGCTAATAATAGATTATGATACATCCTTGTGTTATGTACTTGATTTTCAGTCCCATCACAAACTCTGTCATCAAGTCTTGAGGTCTATGCACTTGCACTGCGTTATTTTTGTTTTTGCCTTGCTCGGAGCAAGTGAAGTGGACGCAATATCTTCATCTTAAAGGCCTCTATGCACCCCAGCAACGACTCAGGCCTGCAACGATTATTTAATTTGAACATATTTATTTATTTTAGTAGATCTACTATTACTCCAAAGACTGTGTTGTTGAGTGTGTGTGTATCCACAATTGCTGGATTTCATTTTGAGAATAAGCTAAAGAAAGTAAGATTGGTCAGTTAATTTTAAAGTACACACTTTGCCTCTGTGGAATGTAAAAGATTGATATTGGAATATCTGGGTATTTGCTTTGATAATTGGACGTTGTTGTTTTTTATTTTCTGTTTTTATATTTCACATCTTGCTAGTTGCATAACTAAAGGCAATTGGTTTGCATTTAAAGTATCTGGTGTTGAGTTGTGGTAATTTTTATACAGTCACATTGGGACATTGAGTTCAGGTTAATTGTAGTAATTGTACTACAATTTCTTACTAATTCTTAGTAGATATTGTTTAAATTCTTTAAACAGTACTAAGTGGAGGCACCACCATTTATTAATTCAGAGAGATTTACTTATTTTATTTATTGTCAAATTGGAGTACTCAATTTCTGTTATGACCCGTTAAACAAATAAATAAATTTTACGTTTTGTGTGTTGTTCTTGCATAGATTTAATGATATTTTTTTCACTTTACTTAAAGCAAACAATGACCACTTATAGTGACTTATAACCAGCTTGTAATGTATTATATCTGCCTATACCTCAGGAATTTAATTACTTTACTTAAAGCACCCAATAACCACTTAGAGTAACTTATAATCACACTATAATGCATTATAACAGTGATTATAATGCATTATAAAATGATTATAATGTATTACAACTATGAGAATTATAATACACTATGATCCTTGCAAAAAAAGTCAGTGAGTGACCAGCAATTATGAAGTATTATGATACTTGACCTTATAAGTCATTATAAAATGCTTTATAATGTGTTATGATTATTGTTATAAAGCATTATGAAAATGAGTGCTTATAGCTATAATTATACAGTGCTATAAGCGGATTATAACGCATTATAAGTATGTTTATAATGCATTGTAGACATGGGCATCATAGAAAGTGTTACCAAACTCAGGCTTCAAATACTAAGGTATGGACTTCCCATCAATGTTTAGCCAATCAGATTCAGCCTATGTTAAGCCTTATCCAATCAATCAAGGGCAATCTGTTTTAGCCTTATATGACAGTATCATCATGAGAACCAACTAACTACATGAATGTAATCATGATCAACTTAACTGCTGTCTTCAATGACAAATTATGACAAGGCATGTTGTTTTCTGGCTCACTTGCTGACCCAGAGGCCTATAGTGGCCTGCGGTTGTGACATGTCAGTGATAAAACCTGTCTATCTTGTGACTGATCTGATGCTGGGCAGTGGAGCATGACATAAACCAAACAGGAGAAGTTAAAGTGGACCAATAACACTAGGCGTTTTCCCTCTTATTTGATTTAGAGCAATTATTTCAAACCCTAGGCTGGTTTCCCCATATGAGAATACAGCAATTGCACCCACACTCAATCACACCCAAACCAAACAGAGACCTTGTGGAGAGGGACGTTTCTTACTACTTTTCCAAACCAACCTTTCAGCTTCACCCAACTACAAGAAGCACTGTGCATTATGGGTTAATCACACCGTAAATTATGGGTCAAGGGCAAGTTTTACCCCAGTAGAAAGGTTTGAGGTGTGAAACGTAACTGAACCAATGTGTAAATGCAGTAAAGCAACAACTTCACCCGATTCAGAACAAAGCAAACAGGTTACTACCCATAGAACCGTAAACCTGACCACAACATCTGCATCTAAAACAGCAATATACAAGGACCAGAAAACTACAATGACTGCAATACTGAATTATATGGTAATGGGTGAAAATGAGTTGCTATGGTGATGATAGTTTCCACAGTGTTGTGAATGTGATTTTCAGTCAAGCTGAACTAAACTTTATTGACAGTAATTTTCATAGACAGAGTTCTGGGCTATTACCCACTATATTTTTCCAATTCATTAAGCCAGGGTTTGGTTTGATACTAATAGTAGAAAATGGCATAAGGCAGGAAATAGTATTACCAGTACATTCCCTTTTTAGGTCTAAACTATTAAATAACCTGGATGCATCTAATGGAGCTAACAATATACTCAAATCTAAATTAGGAGGATGTAATGACAGAAACAACTACACAGCAGAACTAACAAGCATGAGAGGGATAAAACTTCAGTATACTGCAGGATGTGAATTATCTTTTTCTGTATCTGTTGTTTAAGCATCTATCTTGCTAATTCAGAAATTGTAAAACTTCAGTTCATTGAGGTGGGGCATTTATTGGCATTACCGTTTTTGACTACTGAGTTGAGAGATTTATTTTGGCAAAAAGAAGGGCCCCCCGGATAACTTGGTGTAATTTGCATATTTGTATACTGTACTATTTACACTGTTAAACTCCTCCTAAAGCGAACCAAAACAGGAGCAAGAAAAAGCAAATTCAGTTGTCTTGTACTTCTTCTCTTGTACTTCTCTTATCCTCTCTTTTAAAAGAAAACTCAATCCATTTCTTTTTCAGGGTCTCAGTCCACTTTTCTGTCCTCACCTACCTGTTTCTTCCCAGTCTGCTTATTTCTGTTATTCGTTGCAATCTGTGCCGCATGATGTGCCCATGGTGAAAACATAAAACAGCCCATTGAATTGGATCTGGCTAAATGGCACAAAATCTCATAGTGAAAAGTAAATCACACTCAAACCACCTTCTGTGGAAAAAAAATAGGGGTTGGTAAATTAAAATAATAATAATGATAATAAAAATGATAACCCTATATTTCAAAGTGTCATGGTATCCCCCTAAACTAGGGGCTAGAACCAAAAAGGGGGTGCAGGTCTGTTTCTGGTGGGTCACCACATTTTAAGACTGTAAGTTTTCATAACACCAGAGCACAATCAATTTTTACCAGATTTGGTCTGCAGAATGCTGAACCACATAGAATCATTTTGTTCTGTGTGGTAAAGTTGGCTAAAAATAATATTTCCCACTGTCTGTTTACAGCTCAGGTTAACTCCTGAAACTGGAAGAAACTGTAGAGCATCAAATTCAAAGAGGATTCATGGCTTACTTAATTTCAGATTGTTTTTAATTTTCATTACTCAGTGTGCTGGCAAAGCATGAAAAATGAATTGGGAAAGAGGAAATTCCAGCAACACTTGCAATACTGAGAACAAATATTTATTAGGAAAACCAACGCTTCTCAGCATGTGGCCTTCATCAGGGTTTGTAAAACAACGAATCTATAAATGTGTATAAATACATAGGACACACTAAAATCAACCAACAGAATACGAGACAATGGAAAAAAACAACCCATAGATTACTAGCACATAGTTTCATTGAGCCATACAGACACAGAGGATGTGGTCATGTGACAAACTAAAAGCACACCCATTTGCTCAGCAGTTTAGCAAAAGTTTCCCTCCTCTACAGGTTCCTACTGACTGATCAGAGGTCAGCCAGACGGCTCTCTTAAGAGGGCACAGGGAGATGTGGTGGTTAGTTTTGCTAAAATGTCCTGTGTTCTCTAATTTGTTCTTTTAGGGGCTGGGATGTTTCACCAATGGATATCTTGAACACTTTTTTGCTGTGCCAGACATCTTGGGTTCTAATCCCAGATGAGTCAATTTGGCACTATCATTTTTTCATGCATGCTGACTCGCAACTTATCACAATTTACATTAGGGATGGCAATTGCGTTTAATAATATTACCTAATAGGCCTATACACCATGCCGTCTTTACACAGCTGACCCAGTAGCAGAGCAGGGATAGAATTAATCATGATCAATTTCCACAAGCGTACATGTATATTTACACCTTGGGAGGGAGATCCACAGGAGCCACTGTATCTCATGCAGCAATAAACTTCATGTGGATGATTATGGTGTGATACCATTTCAAAACTAGGCCATTTATATGCCTGGTAGATTCAAGATGTTTCTGTTAATATTGTAGTTTTGCCTGCTTGAATTAAAACAAAGTCTTCATCAACCTAGCTTTGATGTTTTTGCAGTTCTTCCTCATCTCAAGCACGTTGACTGTAACAATAAGGTAAGTAAAAGTAGGCCCGTCTGATCAAATCGATCAATCAATTTAATAACTAAATCGATTTAATAACTAAATATATAAATATAACTTATATTTTATATATGTAGCAAATGACAAGCCTAATAGGCACTGATTTAGGCACTGTATTTTGATGTTGTTTAATATTTATACTGTGTCCATTCACAGGATGATTGAATGACATTGCATTCTCAGTGTACTGACAATTGCTGCCGTTACCACATTTAAAATTGTCAACAGGAATTTTACCTGTAATGTTATTAGAGATGACCTCTTTGGTGAGGGCATGCTCTAACCACTCCACCTCGGATGTTTCTAGCCCTCTTAAAGGTAACCATTGGTGGATCTTTAAAAGCGTCTCTAAGAAGAGGGTCACTCTGGAGAACATGCCAGTGTTTCAATACCGCATTCTTAATATTGCTGGTTTTGGGAACGCATGTGCAGTAAATAAGGCCCGGGTTGGATGTAGGTTTCTTATTGGAATGAAGACAGATTTCATGGGTTTTAGGTTAGTTTGATGCTGTTTCTATTTTTATCCTGTTCAAATGCCATAATCAAAAGCTGACAGTTATTTTGCCTCAAATTTTTATGTAAAATCCTTATTACACTGTAGAAGGCTCAACAGTAAAACAAGCTCGTAATTCATGATAAACTGTGACCTATTTGGCTCTGTGAAAGAGAAGCCTAATTTGCCAATTCCGGGATTAGAACCACATGATATTCACGCGTATTCGTCTTTTTATGTGAAATCCAAATCACATTTTACAGTATGATTCAACATCAAAAGCCCTGTATCTGGCGTCTCTACTGACTTGTAAATCCAGTAAATATGGTAACAGATCACGGGACTGGTTAGTTTTAAAATCTCTCTCTGGTACTATGCACCTTATTCTGTAAATAGAACAGACTGCAAAGCTCTTTGAAATTAGAATTTCTTGCCACCCTCAATTATTTTAAAGGATAAGTTCGGCGATTTTGGTCCTATATATAATTTGCCTCTGTAGTATTTAGTTTTGTGGACGGTCAGGTCAGATTGTAAACAATTGCACATGGAGCCGGGTAGAGTTTGGTATCAGACTATCCACTGAGTGGTAATGGTGCGGTACGTCTGCTTTCCGGGCTGCGAATAAAAAATATGTCGGTTGGTTGCCAAATTGGCGACCAACCGACATATTGACCACCATACTGGCTTTTTGGCCCCGCGACAGCAGGGGCTCTATGGATGGTATTGTCTCTCGGTCGGCCCGCAGGGAGTTAGACTGCAGACTCTCAAGCAAGAAAACTCAGTTTGATCCCCGGCAGAGACGCTTCCACAAAATTCAACATTGCTGGGATGTTAGACTTTTAGTCTTGTTTGGAGATATTTTGACAAACCCCATTTGGACTCATTGTTAGCAGCAAGAGACCTAGCAGTGCTGAGCTTGCTGTTTCAACTGACAGTTGACACTTTTCTGTGGGTCCATGTACTAGAGACAAATTATATATAGGTCCAAAATCACCAAACAAAGCAGTGATATCTCACATTTTATATGATGCTTGTGATTGCTTTTTATAATGTATGTCTCTGTATGTTGCTGTCATGGAGGTCTGAGGGCTGTGACAATTGTAACAATTAGCTGTGCACAAATAATGGCTAAATAGCCTACATAACAACCGGGAAAAAAAGACTAGTCACTTTTACTTATAATGTTACTGAAAGGATCTACCCCACACCACAAAAGTTTTTGTCAGGTACTGTATTTCTCTAATGTAGATTTGTTTGCAAATTTAGGTTACAATGACACAGTACTGTCTTTGTCTTTAGCTGTAGTCTCTACTCCAAAACACTGAGTTGTAGTTTGAGAAGAGTCAGTTAACCTGAACAAAATGTTAGCTAGCCAGCAAGCTAATTCAGCAAAGCAGCCAATAAATGTTAACACACAACTATTAGCCATTATATGCTAGCTTCTACTAGATACGTTAGCTAATGTGCATATCAGATGTGTTACAAGACAGTGATGGTTAGCTGACAAGATACTACGGTTAGCTAGCTAACAAGCTGACATCTGAACACAAAATCAGATGTATCAAAAACAACAAAGAAATTAAACATGTCTATTCAATTCTGTTGAGATGTCGTACATTCAGAAATGCAACCAGCTTTTCTGTGCCACTGTTGCCTGTGGATCTCCGATATGGCCACCAGGGGGTGTGCTATCACCTGAAAGCCCTCCGTTAAAGCTTTGTCAATTGTTCTCCAAGAGAAGCTGAATTCAATACAGTCCATATTACACCATACCGTAGATGCGTCCGCAGCAAAGAAAAAAGACCCAACTTTGGCCCCTACTGTCCCAACTTAACTCAAGCAGTCGACTGTACTGTATCTCGCACTTAGTTATTTCAGAGTTGGTATTTCCAAGCCATCAACTTCCAACTGAACTCGACTCGAGCCAAAGTGCCGTGCGGCGCTATCAACCTCCACTACAGCCACTGAAAGGGGAGGCTTCCCTGAAAGGAGGACTATTTAGCATATAGTGACATGGGGCGGGGGAGGGGGGGTGCGGGTGTGTGTGTGTATTGGGGGGGGGGGGGGGGGGGTGACAATTTGACTGGGTGGGACAGGAGAGGGCTAATGGATCTGCAGGAGGGACAGTGTGGCAGGAGAGTTGGCCTATACCGAACTTGACACGCAATTAGAACATACATGGCATATATATATACACTTATGGAGTGTGGGCAAGTCTGTGTGTGTGTGTGTGTGTGTGTGTGTGTGTGTGTGTGTGTGAGAGAGAGAGAGAGAGAGAGAAAGAGAGAGGGAGAGAGAGAGATAGAGAGAGAGAGAGAGAGAGAGAGAGAGAGAGAGAGAGAGACAGAGAGTCCCCTGAACACACCACACATTATCTGGGGTGCCAGATAGCCTGGCCTTTGGTTGGTCTCCCCCCCACACACAACCCCTTCTCACCCACCACACACACACCCCACCCCCACCCCTAGACCCGACACACACACACACACACACACTAACACACACACCTGTCATGGCTAATGCAGAAGGGGTGTGTAGGGGGCACGAAGCAAGTTGTCAGCACTGTCATCAGGCAGGCAATGAACTGGAGGAACGAGAAAGTGACAGGAGGTGGTGTGTGAGCGTGTGTGTGTGTGAGAGAGAGAGATGGAGGGCGAGAGAGAGAGAGATGGAGGGCGAGAGAGAGAGAGACAGAGGGAGAGAGAGGTCAAGTAAAGGAGGGATGTGTATTTGAAAAAAGTTTCAACTAACTCGCTCTGTCTCTCTGTCTGCCGAGCTTTCTAACTCCTTCTACCTCTTTCTCTCTTTACCCTTTCTCTCTCTCTCTTTACCCTCTCTCTCTCTCTCCCCTCTCTCTCCACTGTCAGAGGTGCTCCCTCGCTCGCATGATGAAGTGGCCCCCTCTGAAACAGGAGCAAGTCCTGAATCTGTTGTTCAAATATCAAACAGGCCGGTGGCCAGTGGAGAATGTGATGCAGAGTTCCTCATAGTTAAAGGTGAAGCTCAGAAACCAAGCTTTCAAACCAAGCTTCTCTCTCTCTCTCTCTCTCTCTCTCTCTCTCACTCACACTCACACACATACACACACTCACACTCACACACATATACACACTCACACACACTCACACACACATACACATGTATTCTGTTGCAGCTTTCTGATTACCTTTATTGTAATCAGTAATCTGGAGCAAATATGACCTCTGGATTACTCCAACTAATGAACATAATCGGGTTACTTTTGGTTTGATTAGCCTCCAAAATCCATCTGAATCTGAGGCCGAATCAATAAATATATACAGTATATTTCTTAATACAATTTATGGAATGTAATGCAAATAATGTTAGGGGTCAGTGCCAACCATTATCATTTCCAGCCTCGCAAAATAAAGTTTGCACCTATTTTCTCACACTATAGATGTCATGTTTCTGAGTAATGCAACAGGTAATCAACAGTGTATTTAAACAGTAAAAAGTAAAGAAAGTAACAAAAAAGTAGTAGCTTCATTCCTGGTGTCTTCCAGGCAATCTACACAATTACCAAATGAGATTACTGTAATCCTGTTACATGCATTCAGTTTTTCTCCAAATATGCACGTCCATGCGTGCGCACACACATACACACACACACATACAATCGCACATACACACAGATTTGAGTGACAGGTCGGAGTAAGGTGCAGGATAAATCTAGAAGCAGCGACCTACAGTATCATGTAATTTTAATGATTATTCCCTGGGCTCGAGACAGAATACACACACACACACACATTGAAACACAACAAAAATGCCCACACAAACGCACACACAGAGACAGGGATTCAAACGGTGTAATGAAAACAAACTAGTGTCAAAGAATTTAGGGAAAACAGCTCCTGGATATAGAGTACAGCCGCAATATGACTGTTGCCTCATTATACTATAAATAAAATAAAATAGGTGATGATATTTAAGTAGAAGTGGCCAAACAAAATGTTTGCTGAAAGGTAAGAATTTTACTTTGTTCTCCTGTTCTATATATATACACATTAATATGAAACTAACTAATGCCAGAAGCTTTAATAGGTCAAGTGTGTTAACGTGATTTGGTGTTAAACGTGAGATGCATTACTCAGCACTTACAATTTTATAAGGGTTTCAGGCTATGCATTTAAAAAAATCTTCATCTTCAAGACGAGGGACAATGTATTATGAAGGTCCAAGTCAGTGCTTCTGCCTCAGGTTGAGTGCGGGTTATTAGAGTTTTATGGTTTTAATTTAATTTTTGGTTCTGTTTAAGTTGCAGTTGGACTATCTGAATCAGTTTAGTTTTTCAAAGTACTCTGGCTTTAGTTTTGTTTTTTTTATTTTGTTTTAGTCATATTATTTACAGCCAATTAGGTGAAAAATAGCAGTTGGTTGCAAAAGTGCATCCTTCATGTCTTTGTTTTGTTTTTTTGGAAGTTGGGAAAATAATTCTTTATAGAATGTACTGCTCCCTCCACAGTTGGAGAATGGTTCAAAACAAAATCTTAAAAATAAGCATAATAATAATCCATGGTATTTTTATTCTACTTCAGTTAGTTTGGGATTTTTTTTTAATTTTGTTTTAATTCATGTCATTTTTATTTTTATTTTAGTTTACAAAAAATGCTTTTTCACATTCATTTTTATTTTAGTTTTAGTTTCAGTTTTTGATAATAACCTGAGATGAGTAGAAAGAGCTATATACTGTAGGCAGGTTTACACTTGGGTGGTAAATCCTGTTTTGCAGCAGTTACAGATCAATTTGTGACTGGAGTTCGAGTCCAACAGTTGCAAGTCAAACTACCTGACTCCTCTTGTCAAGACATACATGGCTCTCAGAGACTTTAAGATACAACTTCGGTAAATCCCAACTCCTAAAAATAGTGCTACAACAGTTGCAACACCTAGTATGAGTGGAAAGAAGACCATAATGCACTAGGACAAACAAAATGTATGAAATATTGCTTTAACACCAGAAAGGCCAAACTCCATGCTATTATTACTTCCATCAATTGATGGCTTGTTGGCCTTCTCTTAGACCTCAAAAATCCAGTGGCCTTTCTAGTTTTAAATAACACTTTCAAAGAAATATACAGATACTAAATAAAGAGATTCCTGATTAGTAGCTTTCATAAATATAATCCCATAATTGGTAAATGTTATAGTGGGAGAAAATAAATGCTACACACTTCTCTGGGTGTGACTATAAATCCACCAAACTGCTTATGGCCTGTGTGTTTTCAGGGCTATACAGTTAAAAACATAAGGTTTAATCATATTTAGTCAAAATGTGTGACATGAATATACTCACTCTCTAGCATTTCCTATTATAAAAAGTGGCAAAAGATTGTGTAATCATTATAGGAGGTGTAAAACAAAACAGGGTAACACTTTACATTATATGTACATCATAAGCACATTATAATTACATCATAACTGCATCAGAAAACCCCATAATACACTGTAATGTATCACAAGGCTGTTGTAAGTAATACCACTAGGGCTTATATGTTTACTATTAACACATCATAGGCACATCAGAATTATATCATACTGGCATTTCCCCAGAAAATGTCATTATACACTACAATCATTATAAATCTGGTATAGCCAGGTTATGAGGCTATTATAAGTAATGCATTTACCACTGTAACCTGAACATTTCTTTTGTTTATAAGTATTCCTACTGTACCGCAATGTCTTATAAGTAATTTATGAACTTATCATAACCTGGTCACACCAAATTCACAATGCATTATAGTGTATTGTGACATTTCCTGGAACCACTATGATGTAATTCTTATTCTCTGCTTATGATGTGTTAAAAAAATAAATTTAAAGGCCCCAGTGATAAATATATTTCTTATAATTGCCTCATAACCTGATCATGCCAGATTCATGATGCATTGTAGTGTATTATGACATTTATTGATGCAGTTATGAGGTAATTATAATGTGCTTATAATGACTATAGTTTTGTCGCATGCAAGACACGTTTCTTTTTGAGAAAATGTTGCACAATTGATTGTAAAAGGCTATAATATTAAAGCAACATTTAACATTTGTGAGCCAGCATGGAAAAACAGGCACAGTGTAATTGATATTATTCATTACTGTAAATTTTCTGGTATATTTTGATAATGTTTCACTCCACCCTGTGTTTCTAGCAGGGTCTGCATGAAAGACCAGCAGCTTCTTTATTGAATCAATATGTGTGATCTTGGAATTATTTGCTTTTCATTTCCTATTAAAAACACAAAAAGGGGTTCTGTAGCAAAAGTAAAATTAAAATACCTAATTTAATTTTAAACATAACGCAGTAAATACAAATACATTTTCTCCCATAGTTCATTTTAGGTTTATCAGGTAACTTGTCGCATTACCAGTCAAGATTATGTAATTGTACATTGGCAAAACATGACACAGCTTCAACTGTTGCTACTTATTCTCCTGACCTTCAATTAATATTTATTATCCTGATCATTGGATTTGATTCTACCTTGAGCCAAATGAACCAATGCATACAGAAAGAAAACGAGTGTCCAGTTTACCTCTTTCCTTACTGTAATAGTTGTTGGATAACAACTTATAGTTTAAAGGCATAATAAATTCTGTTATTGTGTATTTCCAGGTAGCTACAGTATAATTTTGAGTGTAATAAATATTTCTGGTGGGTTTGCAGCGGGTCTAGTCTAGTCTAGGCCATGTCTATGATGCATTATAAGTACCGTAAATCCTCTAATATTGGTCCGGGCCTTTATTTACCTCAACTGCAGAGGGTACCAGGCCTTTATTGGAAGCAGGCTTATATTAGAGACAGGCCTTTATTTCTAATTCCCTCTGTTTGATAAGTATATTTGTTCATATTTTAGTACGAAGCCTCCTTGTTTTCTGATCTGCTTCTGTTGGGGTACGTTAGGTAGCCGTTTTTTTGTTACTACAATGCATTACGATAATTACGGTAATCGACGACGGCATGCTCCAGAGACTTCCGCCGGCCGAGCCATCTCTCCGTGTCGACCACTCCCCCGGCCATTATCGGAGACCCAGCTTTTAATTGACTACAAGCCACTATTAGAGGATTTACGGTACATTCATAACACGTTATAATGCATTTATAAGGCATTATAAAACTCGTTAGAAATGCTTCTAATCACGTATGACACCTTATAACAAGGTTTATAAAGTACTATATGTTGTGGGCATAATGTATTATAAGTGTTTGAAATAATGTGCTGTGTAACCCAGGACTCCAAATACCAAACCTTAGCCAGTTATAAAGACATATAAAGAACCCCTCTAATGTATCATAACAGATTCTAAATTCTAAGTTGGAATAATGTCTTATCATTATCAGTAATACGCTATAGCATGACTTTGCAAAGACGGAAATGTCATCCCACTTCTCACACAGGAGGGTCCAAAAATAAAGATCTGAGGGACAGCCTTCATCCAAAAATACAGATTCGTTCAGATCGGCCACGGAATTAGCCATGTCTAATAAACGGGGCATGAATGAATGGCCGTGAGGGACAATGCACATGGCAAAATTAATTACTCTAAATTAATTACTTTCTTTCTTCTTTCTATGACTTTGTAGAGTCTTCAACATCCCTTCAGTTTTTCACAGATGCAGCACCTTCCGTTGGTTTTGGGGGTTCTATAATAATGAATGGTTTGTCCAATCGAAATACAATATCTTAGTGCAAATTCAAAATCCACTGCCCTATTTGAACTGTACCCTATCGTCATGGCTTGTCTACTATAGGGTAGCAAGTGGTCTAGGAGATCATAATGAAGATCATTAATAAAGGTCACTTTTTAATGCCAATTATTAAGAGTGTCATGCAACGTCTAACTTGTACACGCATCATAATCAACATGCTGGTCATGTGAACCATATAGCTGATGCTTTCTCTCGTTTTAAATTCCAGAGTTCAAAGCCATGTGTCCACAGGCCATTCAGCATGCCATGCCCTCCCTCCAGCCAAATGATTCTAGATAAAATCAATCCGAGCCACTGCAGAACCTCTTGAAATCAGCCGCCAGTTACATGAGAGTAGGTATGGCTAAAAGTACAATAAATGCCTCTGCGTTAGACCATTGCCAGATAGCATCTCTGTAGTCTGTGCCTTCAAAGTCCCGCAAATTACAAATACACTCGATTAAAGCCATGTTAGCGGGGATTCAATTCCACTTACGGTGTCAAGACCCATCATCACAGAGCCTACTTGGGAACCCCTCGATCTGCTTGCTTCTCTACGGTCTTGAAAAGGCATGACCCTCAGGCAATGATAAAAGACTACCCCTCACTATTTCACTGGTGCACAATATGGTCTCTAGATTAAGGCTGGGTTGTTTCTCTGATGATATAGATAAAATGTTGGAGGCAGTTCTTCTCATTGCTTTCCATGAGAAGAATCATCTATGGTTATAATCGTTAAGGTTCCATCTAAGGTTTTTTCCTGATTTGCACATGAATAAGTTTTTTCTGAAACATTCTAAAGATCTTGCCAAAAACATGGCCTTTTGTCCCTTCTCTTCAGTGGTGAATTACTTGCAATGCCAGTCCCCAACTCATCCATCCTTCCATCCATCAATGGCTGCAAATCCATGACGAATTCCTTGTTTGGAGTGACAAGATCAGACCATAGATGCTATAATGAACTCTGTATCTATATTTGCATTCATTCTCAATAAATCTGTTTTACGTGAGTTGTCTGACTAAATTGTAATTGTTTCATTCCAATATACAAAAGTGGAAGTTGAACTCTGGCATTCTCTCTAGCATTTCCTTCATACAAAATGGCAAATGATCATGTAATAATTGTGGAATGTGTATATGAATACATACAGTATATCTGATATAAGACATATATCTATTTGATACAATGCTGCACAATGAATTAAAAAAGGCTGAAATATTGAAGTGCTAATCCGATTCTTGTTTTCTCTTGATTTTGGCAACCCCTTTAGTGATAAACAGTCATTGCTTTGGTGTTTTGTACTCAATGTAGGCACATCGGCTTCCCTTCTCATCATCTCTTCTCATCTTGGAGTGTTTTTCATCTTTGGAAGACAATGACGATGGTCACTCTAGTTTTGGGTCGCTTTCTTTTTTAGCTCACTTGCCATTCTTTGAGCGATTAATCTGTTTTGTTGAATGAAGTTACATTTACTTCCTATACTGTGTACAAGTGTTCCGATGTATAAAACCCCATAGGTCCTATGGAAAGTTCCTATTGGCTGTTCCAAAGTCTAGATTGGTGCACAAGTGAAAACTAGTTTAGTGCTAATAAACAAACAAACAAAGGGAGGAAAACAGGCAGAAAGCAGATGAGAGAGAGAAACTTCTTTCATTCAGACCTATTTTCATATTCATAACTTACAATACTAAACACTACTAATGCATATTCAGCACTACCTCCACCACCCACTATCGACACCAAGGAAAATTCACAGTTCCCTGCTGATAGCCCAGCTTCCACGTGCACCTTATGCATAGGTGATATAACGCTTGTTTTGGCGTGAGATGGTTACCATGGTTACCATGGTATTTGCTCCAGCTATGCATAGTATTGTATTACATCACCACACAGCCATCTTGGTAGGAAAATAACAGGTGATTGTAATAAATTAACAGGTGATTATAATCAAACAGTCACAGCCAATGAGCTGTGTATATGGTGAAGCACCATATTGGTAGGAAATGCATGTGACATCATGGGAATACTATGAATTCTCTGGCTTTAAACACTTTTTACACAGAGCACATACTGGGTCGGGTCGGGCTTTTCTCACGCTTTTCTCCTTTGTGGTGGGGTAGGTCAGAACCGGGTTATTTTAACCTTTTCTCTTACACACAAATTGACGCTGGGTATGCTCTGCCTTTTCCCCAGATTAGAAGCTGTATAAAGACGACTTAATACACTAACTTTTTAATTAAATCTGTGAAACATAACACTTTCAATACCTTTAGTAACATGCTCTGCATCATACCTGTGTTGCCTCCCCCGTCTCGTCAGTGCTCTGCATTGGTCTGGTTGCACCGCAGTGGACTCAGACTCACTACAGACAAGTCAAGCAGCGCGCTAACAAAGCAAACTTCTGTTAACCCTTTGTGGGGCAGAGGCAAAGTGTAATCAAATACACTTTGGCCACATATAGGTGAAGCCAACCTTTCCCAAAACCACTCCAAAAAAAACAAAAAAAACATTGACAAGTTCAAAGTGTCTGGGGCTATATCTAAAAGATTCAGGGCTATAGCCCAATAGTCTGGGCCTAGTCCCACCACCGTAAAGCACAGATTAGGTTTGCCACACTAGAGACCCGAGTTCAAATCCAGAGTCAATTTAGCAAGCGCCAGTGTTTTGAAAAGACTTGCCCAAGACTGGTCTCTTTGCCCCTGTTCCAGACCCGACACCGCCGGTTTGCCCTCCCCCATCTGAAGAGGATGAGGCGATGCTGCTAGGCAACATTAACAATGGCGGGTCCTCACACACCATCGAGATAGCGTCCTGCCATTTTCCGGAGGTGATGAGAATGGCCGTCGGGATGTTTGGCCTGCAGCTGCCGCCAACCATCTCCTGCATAGTAACAGACTCCTAGATGGATATATAGACCAGTACCAGCACCCTCGAGTTTGAAGACATTTGGGAATGTGTCGAGACTGCGTGGCTGGTGCCATTGGGTGTCAAGCCCCCCGGCTTCTTTGACTTAGCCTGAGTCGAGCAAAAAACTGATGAATTCCATCACGGCATCGCTCGACTCGATGATGCACTGGCTGCCCATTTCGTGGTCGGAAGCCTACCCCACTGCGCAACAGAGACAAGGAGAGCAGTGCCCCCCGTTGTAACCTGGCTTGCTGTTGGGGGATGTCCGCTCAGCCTCTCCTCATAGAAGCTGACTCCTTGTGGGAGGGGCTGACCCGGCTTGTGAGGCTTCGTTTTCTCAGCCCCACCCGTGTGTCAGTGGCGATCCAATTGCTCCCTCCCACCTCTTCTCTGGTGTCAAGGGTGTACAAAACAATCCCATCCCAAAAAAGAGGAAATTCCTATCATCCTCACACTGCCTGCTCCCTGTCTGTACCCCACACCAGAGCAGCACAGCAGTGGCGGGTCAGAAAACCATCCTGAAGCCCCTCTCCCACATCTTTCTCCCAAACTGGAGAGCAGAGAGAGTGAGGCTCATCAAAAATACTGTCTGCCCCCCTCCTCCCGTCTCTGTGAGCCAGAGAGCGGGGAGTGTGTGGCCCCCTAAAAACTCCCCCCGATTGCCCCCCGTCTGTACCCCACACTGGGGCAACCCAGGAGCAGCAGACCAATAAACAGTTCCGATGACCCCTTCTTCACATCTCTGGAAGCCAGAGAGTGAAGAGTGCGAGGCTTGACCAAAATATGTCCCGCTCTCTGTCTATACACCACACCAGGTTAACACAGAAGTGGTGTGTCGGCAAACCGTTGTCGAGCCCAACCTCTCCTTGACTCTGACAGTCTGAGAGTGGAGGGGGAGAGGCTCGCTGACATGAACCCACCCCAGTGTTCACTAGGACAGTAAGAGGGAGAGAGAATAGAGGTCTGACCCCCATTCGTTCCTTATGAAAAAGGAGCACAGGAGCAGCAAAATAGCTATTCCCCCCTGGAGTCCCCTTCCTACAGTCAAAATATTGGTTCAAGCATGGGAAGTATTCATCCAATGACCGGCTTTGCGGTTTGCTTACTGGTGACTGATGGCAGCGTGTGCTTCCAGCATTTCAGTAGCACCAGCTGTTCTGAGTCTATGCAAGCATTGTGGAATGTGGTGTTTAGTTATTGTATTATTTTTCCTGACTAAATGCATACTTGTTTAGGTAAAAATGTTGTATATTAGTAAATGTAAGTTAAAGAGTAACTAAACCCCAAATGCATATCTGTGTAAAGTCTGACATCTAATAGTAAAACGCCTGCTGCCGAAAGTGCTATCTGCTATTGGCTGATCCTTGGCGCCAGGTGATGACACCACCTGTTGTACTCTATGGAAGGTGACATCAGCTGTCTGCTGATACGAGGTGACGTAAGGGGTGCCACACTCAGTGAGAATCCGTCCTTCATGCCTAAGAACATTTAGTAGTTTGTTTAGGTCAAGGACAGTCCAGTTGGGTGCGTTTCATCCTCCTCCCCATGGAGGAGAGAGAAAGGAAAAATTTAATCGTGTACATTCCACATGCACTCCACGCTCAGACACACACAGCAATTGTTTGTGTGCTACGTTGGCTACGGTGTGGCTGGTAAGCCTGTGTCAAAACAGAGGCTCACCCATTGGCTTTGTGATGGCATGTCTCAAGCCTATGTGCTGGCAGGGAGAGACCCTCCCACAGCTATTCATGCGCATACAAGTGTAGCGGCATCAACAGCTTTATTCAGGGAGACGTGTGTCGAGGAGATTTGCACAGCGGCGTTGTGGTCGACACACTGCCCATTCATCAGGTTTTACGTGCTGGATGTGTCTGGGTCTTTTTCCAGGTCTGTGCTTAAAACTGGGACACAAGACCTGTGAGTGAAGGACCTGTGCAACACTTAAGACCAGCCATTGTGCCGGCATTTGCTAGGATGCTTGCATGTCAGGTACCTAAGAGCTTAGCATTGTTGCGCCCCTCTTCCTCCCCGCCTGTAGTGCGTGTGGCAGAGTTGCGGCCAAGTAGCTTATTTATTGTATCATGATTACAGTCAATCAGGTTTGTGACACGGCATGTTGTCCACTGTTGGTGTCACAGCAGAGTGTGTAGTAATTGGGCTTCGCGCCCTAAGCCAATAGAGCCCTGTTAGATGGCAAAGCCTGTGTGAAATAGAATAACAGTTACGTATGGTACTATTTCTTTCATCACAGGTAGAGCCCTCTAACAAGTTACCCTGAAGCTCCACGAGTTGCTGAAGACTTTGTGGATGCAGAATAACGGGCCACTCGCCTTATGTAGGGCGAGGTCCCATATGGTTGCATAGGCTTATCCTGGTTGGCTGAGTACAGCCAACAGCTATAATTTGGATAGATTTTGACATAACTAATAAAAGAAAACATGGCAAATGGTAAGAAGTACAGGAAACAGTAGTGTGCACATCACCAAAAGACAGAAAATCATAAATATTATGCTCTCTAAACACATTTCCGATGTGGAGAAATTGTTTGTGAAGTCAGCTATTATCTTCCAACAGTGCCAAAGCAGTTACTGTGCATCATTATCCATGAATATAACACAGCATAATGACAGGATTTCTACAACTGTTAGGCCTTAAATAATTGTGTTAGAATATCTTAGACTGCTATAATTTCTGCCTAGCTTACAAGCATGGGTTAAGAACTGGGTCGATTGGGCCAGTGCCCATGGGCCTCTGAGATACAGGGGCCTCAAACTCCATACCCTCTCTCCCCCTCTCCCCTGACAAATGTACAAATTACAGCCAACTTCTGTTGATTTTGAGACAATAATACTATCATTAGCTATTTAATTTGTTGTTAAGTTATTTTTTGCAAGAACATTTTTAGTCAATGAGTGAAACAATTGCATGAATAAAAAGATACCGTACTAGCTGGCCTCTAGTGCTGTGAAAACCCTGCCGACAGTGAAGTGGAAACTATATCAGACTGGATGAAAGTATGAACTCTGATCTATGGACTAATAAACAATAAAGAAATTATTGGAAGGGAATTGTTGCTTATTTGATGTTTGTGTTTGTTTAGCGTGACCAGTAATATAAATAAATTGACATCAAATCATGACAATTTTTTGTGAGAACAACTGTGCGAGAGCTCTGCCAACTCACATCCTGATTTAGCTTTGTCTTCTTGTTGGAACTGCATGATTCGGAACACTCTGAGCTACATCTCAACGTGAAAGACGTTTGTCTATTTCAGAACCCATTTGCTGCAGGCATCTATGAGGCCCCTGCCATCTCTACAGCTATGTGAATCTCTTCTCACCCACAGTCTCCTCATCAGACAGAACCTGGGATGGTACCCTTTCCCTGAAGAGGATTTCCAAAAGGGCTCATATTTTGGGACTTGCTATTTTTTTTCCTTAACTTGTTAAGAATTATTCATGCAAGGCCTGCACACCTCCACTCAGAGAGTCTTACTCACCAGAGCTGGTGAGAAGAAAGACTCAGTTAGGGCAACTCATGAAGGGGCAGAGGACACCTTGAATTTTCAGAATGTACCTCATTCTATCATACCACAGAAGGTTGGAACTATAACCATTACAATACTTGCACTAAAATGCACGAATAAACTTCTTCTTCTATTCTAGTTACAAGTCTATTGAGCTTCCTATACAACTTTCACAATATGACAATGTACATGAAAAACAAACCCAGCTAACAACAGTAAAGAAATATATCATTGAATGTCTATTCAGCTAATAGACCCATTATGGTCCATAGTATTAGTTATGATTATTGACCTACTCCGGCCCCCGAAAAGAGCCAGGCAGAGTGACCTGGCCCTCCTGAGAAAAGGTTTGGGACCCCCTGCTCTAAAGAATAGGATATTACTATTTGCAAAACAATCAGTATTGATAAAAATGTGTCCATCCCTCTGGTTTCTGACAGGGCCCACTCCAAATTGTGCTTCATATCCTTGCTGTAATCAGGACATATTGTTAGACAAAGATGAGAAAACAAAAACCATTAGACTAAGATCAAGTCACAGGTAGTTAGTGCCATATGCTAAAATTCCCATATGGACTAAAATAAACAGAGTCCTAGACAGAGAGACAGAGTCCTAAAAATAGCACTTGTTTCGGAGGATCTGAACCCAAATAAAAAAAAAAAAATTCTGTAGCCATGCATTTGATGGGTAAGTGTGCAAGTGCTAATGAGGTGCAGGGCCAACATGATTTCATAAAAAGTCATGAAATGAGCACCCACTGTGAATCACAGATTTACGTGCTGTGGACGTGTATGAATTATGTGAAAATTACGTTCCTCCACCACAAACTGGATTCTGTGACAATAACACAAATTGGACGTAGCATTTTCAGCTAATGGTTAAGTTTAGGCAAGTAAACAACTTTGGTTAACGTTTGGGTTAAGGTTATGGTTAGGCAACTAAAACAACTTGGTTAACATTACGGAAAGACTTTGGTCATGGTTAAATAAGAAAAACTTCACTCACGGTAGAAATTTCCTTCGTAGAAGCAGGGAATTGAACTCCGGTCACCAACAGCAGTATGCAAACACATCGCCCATCCACCACCACAACCACAATCCACTTACTTTCCATGCTACTACAATGTGAGAAACAATATTTTAACACTTTACGTAACCACCAACACGTAATTTGGTGTTAACAAGTTGTGTTCATTTCATATATTTATGTGAGATCAGGTTGTGCAGGTCCTAGGTGCTAGTATTGACTATTTTAAGCTAACATAAAGAAGCCAGTACCAAAACATTAAGTTGTTGTTTTTTGCAGCTTTAAAACTCTATAGAAATTCAACCTCGCCACATGGAGAGATGTGGAACACATTCAGATATCCACTATGTGGTGGCTCCTGCTGCTAGGCTAGCAACTTAGGCTACTCGGCTGGTGACTGCACTACGTAGCTGCTAACGCTAGGCTAACAATGTATCCTTATGGTAGCTGCAATGGTTAACTAGACTAACATCTTATCCTTACGGTAACTAAATTGGTTAGCGGCTAGGCTAAAAACTAACTGCTTGATAGTAGACTAATCAAAATTTGTGAACAAAAAATAGAATAAAAAGATTTTTACCTGTCCACTAAAAAAGAAGCCATCTCTGATGTTGATGTTGCATCGGTTCTCTTCCCTCGCTGCTCCTTGAGATCTTTCCATTGAGTAAAGGCAGCGCCGATATTTACTGTTGTATCAGTGTGCTTATCACTCTCCTTTGCTTGAAGGCTTTCAAAATATCTTCTGGATGGCTGAAGGTGGAGGCGGTGAAGCCAATCCCTTTAGAGCTGTTTCAGCACCTAATAAAGATAAGATAAGATAAGATATCACTTTATTAATACAATGTATAATAGTCTGTAGATCGCGGCGAAATGAAAACGTATAATTTCTTGTGCACCGAGAAATTTTCCCGCCTGACCACAGGGGCTGAAAAGGGACAAACTAGGTGGTCTCATGCAGTGCTGATGGTGGATGTCCAACACATTACTTAGACTGAGTGTATGGTAGTATTTTACCATGAAAAAGTTACAAAATGTAGCTTTAAAGAGTAACTAAACCTCAAACCTAAATCTATGTAAAGCCTGACATCTAATGGTAAAATGCATGCTACTGAAATAGCCATCTGCTATTGCCTGATATTTGGTGCCAGATGATATCAGCCAATAGCAGATGGCCATTTCAGTAGCAACCAACCTACCAACCATCTCCACCATGGTCTCATTTTTTATTATGGTAATTGTACCAAGATATCAGAGTTAATTTATAATCCCAGTACATTAACTCCCATGCTGGTTAACATCTTGTACACACATTTTGCACAAATTCCCAACAGAAGGTCACAGACGGGTCAGTTGCCATACTCATTTAATATTTCATCAATATTTGACATATCCTATAACCATGCTTTTGCATACATACACAAAACACACACACACACACAAAAACACACTCATGAATGACAAGCGTACACACACACACGTCTAAAGGAAGACACACATGCACACACACATACATATGCATGAATACAAACTGTCTAACTTGTCTTCAAACAATACCATAAACAAAATAGCTATAACTTGGGGCAAAGTATGTGTTGGAATTGTTTCGAATCCATTATCACTCCGTGACACCAAACACTACCAGTGTGTCAAAAGTTCCCTTTTTTAATAATGAAAACACAACATTTGACTTTCCTCGGAAAGAGTTTGCACCTTAAGTATTTACAATTTAGTCATTTAGCTGACGCTGTTATCCCGGGCCACTTGCCGTAAGTGTAGCAGTGGAACAAGTCAGCATATTTAGTTTCTATTGGGGTGGGGGCAGGGGTTGAGGGAGGGGGAGGGGGGTAGCTGCTGAAGAAAAGAGAAAAAAATGAAAATGTAAATACGGGAGATGATTTAGAGATTCTGCGATATGTAAAGCACTCCACTAAATAAATAACAATATGGTAAATATTGGGGTGAATATGCAGTTGAGGCAGATCCGCCCAACCACGCCATTAACTCATCCAACCTGTGTGTTGTGTCGTGTCAAGGAGAGGAGGAGGAGGAGGAAGAGAAAAAGAAGGAGAAGGGAGGGATGAAGAGAAAGAAAAAAAGAGGATGGGACAGAAGAAAAAGAGGGAAGGAGTGGGGGGGGGTGGGGGTGGGGGTGGGGGGGGGGGGGGGGGTTGTCGAGACAGGTTTAAGACCGAGAGAAATAAAGGGAGAAGCGGAAACAAGAGAGGCAGGGAGAAACAGAGAAAAGACTCAGTGAGATGAAGTATAGAGGAGAGAGAAAGAGAGAGATAAAAATGAGACAGGGATGGAGAGAGAGAAAGCAGAACAATATCCAGAAGGCAGACAAGCGGAAACTTATTCAGAATGGAAAGAGGAGGCACTTCACACCTCTATAGTGCTATCTCACTATTGAAAGGAGCTCATTTGGATGGTGGCAATAACACACTCAAGCCCATGCGCACACACACATACATACACACACACACACACACACACACACACACACACACACACAGGTCTCATTTGAAGGCAACGAGCGCTTCTTTTCTTTCCAGTCAAAATCTTGTGATGAAATCTCTGTTCTCACTCTCTTCACCTTTCTACCAATGCATACCAATTCAAGCCATTTACATAGTGTCAATATACCTCTGCATGTGTGTGTGTGTGCGTGTGTGTGCATGTGTGTGCGTGTGTATCAGGATATTGTATCAGTTCCTTGGCCACAGTGACACCATTTAGGATTAAACATCAGGATGACACAGTACTCTGTGACAAAGTGAAAAACACTCACTCACTCACTCACTCACTCACACACACACATGCACGCACGCACACACACACACACACACACACACACACACACTGCACTACACTGTTCCCCAATGCAGCTTGTTTCAGACACTTCTCTGTAAATAAAACAAACATTTTCTCACTCGGACTTGAAACAATCTGGTCAGTGGTGAGTAGAAGAACCACAATGAACAGAATGTTCTCAAAGTCAGTTGGACAAAGTTAGGTAACAAGATTAAACAAAGAGTCCCTGAATTACACAAAGAAACCTGCTGCTTCTTTACATGAGTCTTCCAGGCCTTAAAGTGGTAATCCTCGAGATCCTGTTTTTGGTACTAATGCATTGCTGTGGCGTTTCTGCACTGCACTTCCCAGAGATCACCTGTCAATCAAACAGTGTGTCCAGTACTGTGACGTCTTTTTCCTTTGATTTTCTGCTGGTGAAGTTTGAGTTCAGCTGGTGGGCTATTTTCTTTGTCTGTTCAGCCATGGTGGCTATTGCTGCTCATGCTGACTATCCAGTTCTTATATTCATTAGTGCTTGGAACAAAGCAGCTCAATAAGCGCTGAGCTCTGTGGGCTCTGAGTTGGGAGTCTTGTGTGGGTGGGTGCTTCTAGCCCCAATAGATGCTAGATGGCACTGAGATTGAGCATGTGAATATTTACTGTTGCTCTTAATACTGACCCCCCCGAGCACCTAAAAAGCGCTAGTGCACTTGTTCCAAACAAACCGCTGTTGCTGCTGCTGAAAACGTAAAACGCATCACCTCCTGTGCACCAGAGGAGTTTTCCCAAGAAAGAGTTACCAGACACCGGGTGTTTGGAACAGCAAATGGAAAAGCTTTCATGAACTGGCTACAGGTTGAATCACTATTGTGTTATATCAGTTGGTAATAGGAAGCAGGAAAACAGACATTTATATAAATGAAAATGCTGCCGATTATTACTTTAATGGAGAAATCACGGTGGCCCTGAGTTGCAAAACAAAATCACACATTAGAAAACAAAACAATAAGAAATCAAAACATTTCAAAAAACAAAACACAAAATCGCAAAACCAAACCATAAATTAAAAAAACAAAACAACAAATATGAAATCAAAATGTTTAAAAAAAACAAAACAAACTAGGCAAAACAATGAATCATAAAACACAACACAAAGTTGTGAAGCAAAACAACCAATCGCAAAACAATCCAACAATTCAGAAAACACAACACAATTTCACAAATCAAAACACATGAACTCAAAATGGAGATGCATTACGCTGGCCAAAATAACCAGAAAATAAGACTTTGGGTTTGTGCATTTTGCCTTCAAAATAAAAGCGCAAAAGTTTAAAGGTGTAGAAATATAGATTTAAAAAAATATTTATTTGTACTTAAAGGGAGATGGCACCAGCAACAATAAGAAAATTAAACAACAAAACCAAAATAAAATAGAATAAATAAAATAATCAAATTCAGTATAAAACATGTAAAGTCAAATTATGACAAGGCCTTTTTATACAAATGGGTCTTGAGAAGTGATTGAACGGATGACACTGATTTCTAAGTGACAATGACTTTGGTTTTGACTCTTGATTTGACTCCACTTCACATTATGCTTGATTTCTGGAAAAGCCTCAGCCTCACCATACCACACACTCTTTCAGGTACAGTGGCTTTCTTTTCTACCAGTCTTTGAATTATTCTGGAGAAATTGGTCTCAAAAGTTATTATAGTTAGTAGCTATGTGATGTCAAGGGCTTCCCAAGTCCCTGCAGTGCAAGGGAGGTGGGATGAAATAATGTAGGCTAGTGGGTTAATAGCCGCATAACAGAAGTCCCAGCAAGCATTTGGCGGAGGGCGACATGCAGGAGGTCACACACTGGCACAACATTTTTCCAATATGATATGATGGCACAGTAAAAACTCATATTAAAACAGCTTAGGAAACTGTTTTGAACTGACAGATATTTAGGTCCCGAATTCTGAACTTTCATTTTGGAGCTATATTTACATGAGTTTTCAGTGTTGATGTAGGCTGCTGTATCAACATGGATTCAACATCAAATTGTTTGCTCTGTTAAAAGTGAAAGAAAAGAGAAAGAGTCTTTTAAACCCCTAGGCCTCTATCTTAATTCTGCGTCTCGGGTGGTTATTTGAATTTCTTGTGTTTTGGCGCTTTTGCCTGAGGCCAACCTCTCACTTAAAGCTCATCATTTGAATTTTCACATGATCCTTGCATAATTTAATAATCTATTCATGCAATTCCAGTCATTAGGGTTGTAAATACCACAAAAGCAGGGTGCAAACCTTGGGGCTCTGAATTGATGAAAATAACTTAAAAATTGTGTAGTGAAATTTTGCATGCATGTGGCTAGCATTTTGTGGTCTGGACTGGTGCAAAGATGAATGAGGTCTAGTTCATAAAACGGCATTCAAATTGATCTCACTACAAATTCTCGAATCCCAATACCATATTCAGCAAAGCACAAATGACCCCAATATTTTTTCCTTCTGAATTTTTTTCAATGTTATTTGGATGTTTTAATGGTATGCCTATAATTGTGGAGAAAACTATTCAATTCAATATAACTTGACTGGTTTCTCTAATTGAACTGAAGATGAGAAGGAGGCAGTTTGTTTCTGTTCTCCAGTCAGTCCGCTGGTGTCTGCTCCACACACGCAGAGCCGTGAGAGAGAGTGAGAGAGAGCGAGAGAGAGAGAGAGAGAGAGAGAGAAAGAGACAGAGAGAGACACAGAAAGACAGAGAGAGAGAAAAAGGCAGAGAGACAGAGAGAGAGAGAGAGGGACAGAGAGAGAGCGAGAGAGAGAGAGAGAGAGGGAGCTGCTTATTCATATGCTCTCTGTTTGCTCCGGGAATAATGTAATCACTTTAATAATTAGACAATTTTCACAAAAATAGCATCGGTGAGGTCAGTTTGTTTCTTGTCCAGGCGGGTCTGATTTGCTCTGTAGCACGTGCATGCACTGTTGTCATGGAAACGACAAGGTTAGCTGGTAAACAATGTTACGTAGCTTAGCACATGGGAGCAATATTTACCATTTGTATGTGACATACTGAATCTGGTAGGAAGAAGAGCAAAAACACTTCCTCTGACAAATGCCTTCCATGCAGTTGTGTGTTTGTCTTTTGATGCATTTAAACCAGAATATAAACTCCTCACCAAGATCGGATGGAGCTGGACAAGTTTGTAGCATTCAAATTTTTACTTCCCATTCATTTGAATGAGGCCACGAAAATAGCCTGAAAACTGACATTTAACGTGTCGGTAAACAGAGTCAACAACAGATCCCGCTACTGTTTCCAATTGACTGTTGGTCCAACGTTTTACAACATAATTTTGCCAAATAGCATTTTCATTGATAGATGAGAACATAGCGGAAGGATATCATTTAGGGGAGATAGTTCCTGTTTGGGAGACCGGATCTACTTTTATTTTTAAATATCATTCAAACACTACAAACGTTACAAACTCGTCCAGCTGCATCCGATCTTGGTGAGTATTTTATATTCTGGTTTTCATGGCGTTCAAGTGCCAAATAACCCCCATGTTAAAACTAAGTGGACTATTGCTTTAATACTCCTGGTTTGGAATGTTTAATATGATCTTAAAGGGTTCTTTACAGCACCATAAAGGTCCTATGTAGAACCATTTGAGCATGGTGCTATAGAGAACCTTTCTAAAACAGCTCTAAGAAGCACTGAGGGGAAAAAAAGAAACCAACAAAAACTTGCACATTGATTAAAAATGAGAAAATTCAAAAGAGGCTAGCTGATGCAAACAAGGACATATTTATTTATATGTCCTATTAATATTTATATGTCCTAGTAAGTAGTTGCTTTGTATTATATTAGTTTAGTGTTATATTAGTTTCTGCTGTTATGTTGAGTGACCTGGAAGTCTGTGTTTTATATATTGTTGTAATTGTGTGTCATGTAATCCCCTGTGGGATGGGCCATTTAGATGATATGACACAAAAATAATAATAATTTAAAAAAAAACATTAATTCATTCATTCATATATATTTAAAGGTTTTTGCACTTTTTTGGTCAATTTTGTACCTTATGTATATAAAAGTCAGTGTTTTTTCCATCAGTTGGCCTCTTTAAATTTCTTCCTTTTTTGTGCGAGTTCTTATTGGCTTCTTTTGGTGTGTCGACTTTTGAACCCTTGGACTAGAGACAAACCTCTTATCGGACTTTTCCCCAGAGTGCAAAAATGTCTCACTTGCTCTTTACAGCTCCATCGTGGTTCTGATTGATTGACAAGCCTAAAGAAAGAAATTCTGCTGTATAGAACACATTTTGCTAATAGTGCTTTTTGCCTGTAGTCCCTCCACCTTGTGCCTATTCCCTCTAAGTACAAATTGGCTGAATGTGTCGGTAAGTGATGCGTTGAATTGTCTATTCCAGGCCCGCCCAGGCGGTCCCCGCAGAGTGCTTGTTTTACATCTCATCCGGTCCGCTTTTACAGCTCATTGTTTGCGAATGGAATGAACCCCCTCCTGTGTACTTGTCATTTGTGCAGTGAAAAGCTCTTATCTGGCAACCCAGCAAGACGCTGGAAAGAAAGATAATCACTGGAAAGGGAGAACGAGAGAGAGAGGGAGGAAAAGAGAGAGGGAAAGAGGGAAGGGAGTGAACGAGGCTACTTGAGCACTATGGAGGGGTTACAGATTGATAGAGAGAGAAAAGAGGAAGAAAAGTGTTTTCCACCCTCTTCGTCTTTCTCAGAAGGAGGGAGGGTTGATGGAAGGAAGGGAGGAGGAGAGGAGGGATGGAGGGAAGATGAGAAGAGAGGAAAACGTCTTTCCTCTGGCTTGCTGGGTAGGTGGATGGAAAGAATAGAGAGAAGAGGAGGGATGGAGGGAGGAGAGAAAGAGAGACAAAGACCTACTTATCTATTAGAATCAATCCAATGGAATTTGAATTGAATTTATTAGAATTGTTATTGAAGGTTTATCTATCATATTATTGCCGGTAATGCTGATATGCATTGTTTTTTTGTTTTTGATCATTACTATTCATCTGTTAATGTCTATATTACCTGAATTGAATTAGCTGGAATATATTGCAATAGATTTCTGTCCTGTCATGCCAATAAAGCAGATTTGAACTTGAAAGTCTTTTTCTGTGTTGACTAGGCATCTCTCTCTCTCACTCTCTCTCTCTCTCTCTCTCTCTCTCTCTCTCTCTCTCACGCTCTGTCTCTCCTTCTCTCTTTCTATGAATTTTCATTCAGTCCAAGGTGGAAAGAGAGACATAGAGAGCAAGATAGATAGAAAGAGAGAGAGAGGGAGGCATCACTCTCACATTGCTATGACTAGATTAAGAGAATGTGTCCTCACAGCCAGAAGGATGCAGGTTTGACTGGACTGTGTTGGACACTCTAAATTGTCTATAAGTATGAATGTGATGCACTGGAGACCAAAATGCATGCTGGGATAGGCTCCAGTGTGGTGGCCCCCGAAGTGCAAAACACAATAACATTTCACAAAATAACTTAACAAAACCGAAAAACACAACATTTGCTGTTATTGTTGTGTTTTTTTCAGGGCCACCGTACTTATTCACAAAGCATACGTATGATTTGATTTGATTTGATTGTAAAGTGTACTAAATCCCACATACTAGTGTTCATCCTGATTTTTTTTCTTATCCGAATTTTTTCTTTGGTCCGATCAAAATGTATGAAAAGTCATTATGCCAAACTGGCATAATCTCTAATGCTAAATTAGTCAGATTAGACTATTCCTAATTGGCTGAGAAACAGAAACAAACTCCGCCTCCTTATCTTCTGAATTCAATGAGAGAAACCAATCAAGTTATATTCAGTTAAATATGTTTTCTCCAGAATTATAGGTCTGCTATTAAAACATCTATTACTCGGATGTTTTAATAATAGACCTATAATTACAATATTTATTTTGAATGCAATATTTTTGCTTTGCCGAATATGGTAACTGTCTGTTTTCCATGGAGATCCACACACACACACACACACACACACACACACACACACACACAGAGTTACAAACAGACTCAATGACAAATAGAGGCAGAGATTTACACAAACATTTCAGTTACACACACAAACTTCAGTTGCGTGCACACACACACACACACACACACAGTTACAGACACAATGACAAATAGAAAGTGAGAGAGAGGCTTACAGATGCAGAGATTTACACACAAAGACAAAGCCAAGACATCCAGTTGTGCAAACACATGAGCACACACACACACACACACACACACACACCCACACACACACCGACACACACAGCCACACACATACACACACACACAGCCACACACAGCCAGATAATTCAATGGCAAGTTGCCCATTTATCCAAACGCTGTCTGTCTTGTAACTGGTGAAGATTCTGGCTGATCCTGACACTGATCCCACATTTTGACTCCGACTAGCCTCTTCCATTGACACAAAGCAGACAAACAGAGCAAATCTGATTCACATAACAAGAGTAATCCCATCAGTCACACACACACACACACACACACACCACAACGTCGGTATTTGACAGGAGTGGATTCAGACTACGGTAAAACAGATTTTTGAAGGCCAAAACTGATTCAGATATTTTTTGACTGAAGCTTCCAAATGCCAATATTTTATAGCGATAAATACATTAATTTACATTGATTTATATTGATACATTTTCACAACACAAGAAAAAAACTACTCAAAACAAAAACACAAGTATTTAGTGTTTCCCTCAGAGTTTTATTCTTGTCAGGATGGAAAAGCCTCTGAAACAGCATTTAGACCATCATGGGACACTAAAACTCTCCACTGAAACCCAGGATAATGCTAATAATAATAACAATAAATTGATGCATATCCGTGAGGAATCCAATCAAAATGTACTTTTGTGCTGGAATCATCTTTACCTGTATTGGATAGCAAGCTTTTTTTTTACTGTCTTATTTTGTTACTTTTTTTGTGACCAACATTTTTTTTACAAAAGGACAACAAAACACCAAATAAATAAACACCAAATAACGTTGATTATTATTATTATTAGTAGTAGTAGTAGTAGAAGTAGTAGCAGTAGTAGTAGTAGAAGTAGTAGTAGTAGTAGTAGTAGTAGTAACATCATAGGCTGAAAACTGAGATATTTGGGTAACACTTGATTTTACAGTACGGTAAATACATGGAAAGTATGTGGTAAGAAGTAATTACTTGAATTTTTTTTTTTTTGTCAAGTTCTAAAAAAATACCAGGTATTTCATGTGCGCATTATGTGGAAACCTACTAGGTAAGTACAGTATGTTGTAATACCAGCTACAACATTAGTACCAAATCATTATCTTGTTAAGTATTGTGTGTTTACTATGAAACTATAATGTAGGTGTCATCAGTTTATTTCACAGTCCTCTTCCCACATTATTACCTGTAAATACCACAGATATTAACCTGGTAATGCTGAATAAGCAAGACACACTTACTGAAGACAATGCATCTTGAATGTTAATATCAGTAAGTACTTGTTACGACATACTTACCTGCTACATTTCCCCATAACACACTGATTAATTTCCTGGTATTTTTTTCTTTATTTGACCAAAAAATTAGCAGCAATTACTTTTTCTTACCACAGAATTACCTTGCTTATCCGGTATTTACCATACTGTATAATAAAGTGCTACCCATACTTGTTAAATAATTAACAAATCACCTCTTAAAGCTTATTTTATAGACTTGCTTTTATGTGACGTCTTTTATCCCATTATTTTTATATTTTCTTATGATTTTGTTTTTCCCCAATATATTGTTTTTCTCTTATTGTCTTATCCTCTTGGTTTTACTTACATTTATTTTTATAATTGTTACTTTTATTTTAAGGCACACGTAAACTCCTTTTGTTTAAAAAGACTCAGGTGAAGTGAGAGTAACAATTTAGTCTGTGCAAGGACTCTTTTTTTTTTGGCAAAAATACCGCAAAAAGTTTATTAGTTAGTATATTACTACTATCATTTTTTTTGATAGAGTCTCAGAGAAAGTTGTTTCAGGTCCCCAAAGACAAAGCCAGGAAAAAACAGAAATGAAGTTACTCTACAAATAAAATTTGGTCGTAATCTGAACTCTGAATCCACTGTGTATATGCCAGGTTATGGAAAATGTATTCATCAACCCTTGCTTTGACTTTTTGTTGTGTTAAAAATGAGTTCAAATGTCATTGCATTCACTGGGTGTTTTATTTGAGTGTCTTATTTTCTATTCTACCTGGGTGGATATTTCTGAAATGAATGAGAAAATCAACATTTCAAGTCGGTGTACAGAATTTTTGGAGTTGTTTTTGCGATGAAACTTTTGTACGTCAGAAGTTGAAAACCGAGTCGCTGGAGGCCAGAGAAAGTTCCGGTGTGTTTGTAGGTTGAGTTGTCACTGGAAACTCCTCTCCTTTCTGGGTGGTTTCCAGTAGGATGGGGGGGGGGGGGGGGGGGGATAGTGGTCGCATCTCGCTGGTGTATGTATGCACGATGGGACTGATTTTGACACACACACACACACACACCTGCCTGTTTCCAGAAGCATTGTATTATTGATAGAGAAGCAGTCGGAGGGCGATGTTTTGCACCGCGGCTGAATAAATCAACACCATGAATAAATCACCAAATCAAACCGTATTCACAACCAGGCAGAGGCCATCAACCTTATCTTGCATCGCTCTCTCTCTCTCTCCTTTCTTCGTCTCTCACAACTCTCTCAAGTTTCTCTCTGTCTCTTTTCCTCTGCCCACCCCTCGACCTCCTCTCTTTCATTCTGTATCTGCTCTCTGTTATTCGGTTCAATTTAATTCTGCTTCATTGGCAATGACAGGAAAGAAACCTGTGTTGCCAAAGTGGTATAGAATAAATTGAGGTAATATTATAAACATTGACAGATGACTCGTCGCCACTGCTGTTATCAGCAGTAATTTAATAAAGAGGCATTCGATATCAATTCAATTCAACTGTCCCATTTAATTTATGATAATGATTTTCTCTCTCTATTCCTGTGTCCCTTCCTGAGATCAAAGATGGGTGAACTCGGGTAAACGTTCATAGCATGAATATTTTCATTTCTATATATGCATCTACCATAACCTGCTATTTTGTCAGTGTTTGACAGAAACCTTTTGCTTCTTTTTAACTGTATATTACACTTGACATTGCCTTCAATAGAATGAGCAAAATATTTCATGACCCTAAGGTCAAGCCAAACCACGCAGTGCAGGACTGTAGAATGTCAGAAATACAATGGTGTCAATAGGAAAATCAATTTTTTCTAGGGTTAGACTGATATATTGCTTTGCTGATATTTGGGGAGGATATTGGCCTTTTATTAAAAATCAGATGTGAGCTAGTCAGTGCCATTATTATTACTAGTATTATCTTGGTTTCAATGGAGAGTTTTAGTGTCCTATGATGGTCTAAATGCAGTTTCAGCAGCTTTTCCACCCTGACAAGGACAAAATTCTGGGACAAACTTGGAACTGTTTTTGTTTTTTTGTCATAGAATGGTCAAATTTAAAGGTCAAATTCAAGCTCTAGAGCTCTATTGTCTTATCCTGACCCTTTTAATTTATGTATATCTTCTGTCTTAAGAATTGTTATTAATGTTATTACAGTAATTGAAATTTGTCAAGAATTCGAGGACAAATTCAAGAGGCAGCTCCACTCCAAAAATATTAGTATCAGTATCGGCCTTCAAAGCCCGCATTGGTCGAACCCTAATTTTCCCACAATTCCTGAGAGGTTTGAATTTTGAGGTTTTCTGCAAAACCCTGACATCCCTTGATTGATAGACTGTGCACCGGAGGAAAAATGCTTCCTCCCACACACACCCCGCTTGAAAGGATAATAACATTTATTATTAGTTATTATCATTTCTTATTAGGTACAGTGCAAGGAAATACAGTATATCAATATTGAAATCAGGATGGGAGTGTCAGGAGGGCAATAACCTTTGACTGGCTTATCTTGAGCTATAATATATCATGACCAAAGTATCATATAGAGACAAATATTTGATTATGTTATTGAAAACCCCACAGATTTCTCAGTCACCTTTACTTTATTTCCCATTTTACTGTCTAGGGAGCAGCTCACGATTTTACATTTTGATGACATCAGAGGATTGACTAGTTTATTTTTGTAACAGCAATATATGTAAGTTTTATATATCAGAATATTAAATGGTTTTATTGAATATGATTTTGAAGGGAGGCTAAGACATTAAAGAAGGTGAGAGCTGAAGTTTGGCATGGGACAAGAGTAATAACCTATTACTGCTTATCTACATTTAATATATCATGATCAAAATCTCATATATGGGACAAATATGAGAATATTATAATGAATATTATGAACGTGAAGGAATCCGAAGGAATTAAAGGGAAATGACACTAAATTTTAAATGGGGAAAAAAGAAGTCTGTGCCACAGAAAAGCCCCCTTGGTGCTCTGCCAGTCAACTTTACCATTTTTCCCAACTCAGTCTCTATGTATCTTTAACCAGTTCAGACTGCAGTATACTCAAACAATAAGCTTAAGTTTATTTATTTATTTATTTATATAGCACCACCACATAGAATGTAACTCAAAGTGCTTTACATAAAATGCATTGATTAAAACAATAAATTAATTGAAAACAGTGAATGGGTTAAAGCCATTACATTGCATTAAAATAAAATTAAAGAATATAAAAAAAAAAACAAAAAAAAAAAAACAGACTGTGCACTGGAGGAAAAACAGTACATCACTTGATCAGGCCACACTATAAAAACATAGATGAAAATCAAATTAGCCTACTTGTATCCAATACTATATAATTTAGTAATTTATTCATAAGTGATTAGGCCTTAGTTACTTTTGGCTACATTTTATTAGCCAGCATTATACAGTATGTATCATCACAGTATCATGCCATTGCTATCAAATCTGGCTATCAGCTACTTTCGCTACGCATAAATCTCCTCTTACTTTCTAACCATGCTGCATATCACTTACCATGCTGTGGTCATAGCAAATGCAATACAAAGATGCATAGGTGGAGGTTACTGCTCCAGATATGTACAAATTTGAATTTGTCTCATAAGTAGCTATATTAATAATCAGTGCCTAACTAACTAGCCGGTCAAGTGGCTAGCTGACTCCCAGCATGTTATTTGATGTGACCAATCAGTCGTGCTGTTAGAGATGTCATCAGGAATTAGTCCTTATAAACTCTGCTGTCTAGTAGCACTGGAACAGTGTCACAAAATAAACTTTATTCTGCTGTCAAACATGAGACTTACAGTTTGTGTCTAATCGCCTGTCTCATGTCTCCAACACATTTAGAAAAAAATACACTTTCATGGAAAGACCGCATTGCATAATCAGATTAACATTCACAACCCAGCAAAAAAATAAAAAAAGACACATTTTTCACTACAACTATGATTATTTAGGTTTTTTTTTTACTATCTTACCACTATATAGGTTCATAAGTTTAAAAGTTTGCACAATTCACCATATTCACACGGTGGCCATTTTCCTCTGACGTCACACTCAAGGTGGGAAGCTCAAATGTTATTAAAACGCGGATAGAGCTTTCAGAATAAGTATTTCTTTGTTGAAAATGCACGCACCGTCACTTGGGCTTGCTAGAAGGCTTGGACCGATATGCGCTAATATAGAATATATCACAATTTTTTCCACAGTATCGAATACTGTTGCTTAGATCACAATTCACCATATTCACACGGCAGACATTTTCCTCTGACGTCACACTCAGGGTGGGAAGCTCAAATGCTGTTATCAAAAGGATAATGTCATACTGCCGTGTTCCAGGTTGCAAGTCATATAAACGTAGGGAATCTGACGAATCTGTCGTTAGACAACAGCTAACATTAGCATTCAACCACTTCCTAGCTAACATTACCATTTGATAGTGTTACATGATACGACAGGAAAGGCGTAAATTAATTCTGAAATATCAACGCACATCTTGGACACATATTTGGAAATATGTGTTCCAGTGAGCATAATGTCACATAACGTTACTGACTTAACCAGAACATTTCTGAGGTCGGGTGAAAAGACAGCAAGACAGTTAACGTTACATTGCAAGCTTGATTACATCCGGTGCGTTTTACTTCCAGGCTTAAATTAATGTGTCCAAGATGTGTGTTGATATTTCAAAATTAATTTACGCCTTTCCTATCGTATCATGTAACACTATCAATGTTACATGATACTAAAATTTTAGCTAGGAAGTGGTTGAATGCTAATGTTAGCGGTTATCTAATGGCAGCTAATGGGTTATCAAATATGTTGTTTTACCGTGAAATATGGCCCGATGTCCCTCCGGATTTTCACTATCCATTGTCTTTTCAGTTGCTGATCAATCGGGAAGCGGTGAAATGATAACGATTTGTCAGATTCCCTACGTTTATACGACTTGCAACCTGGAACACAGCAGTATGACATTATCCTTTTGATAACAGCATTTGAGCTTCCCACCCTGAGTGTGACGTCAGAGGAAAATGTCTGCCATGTAAATATGGTGAATTGTGATCTAAGCAACACATGGTGTCATGGCTGGGTGTGGGGGTGGGGGCGATATTCGATACTGTGGAAAAAATTGTGATATATTCTATATTAGCGCATATCGGCCCAAGCCTACTAGCAAGCCCAAGTGACGGTGCGTGCATTTTCAACAAAGAAATACTTATTCTGAAAGCTCTATCAGCGTTTTAATAACATTTGATAAAACATGAATCATATTAGTGAAAAGCCCACTCACTGCATTCACGTGTACCAGGGTCCATATGATGAGCATATTCATTTCACCTAATGTATGCAGAATGATTACAGAGTTCTTCTCACTTGTCAATACTGTGCATGATTCCTGTGACCATCTTTATATATATAAATTAAGGCTCAAAGAGCTTGGCTCCATCAAAATGAAAGTTTTTTGCTATGTTGCCCTTGAAATGAACACAGAATTGACTGTCCAATATTGAAAAAGCAATTGATTTACAAACATGAAACAGAATGATGTGAAGTGTGATGTTATAGTTTTGTCTCTCACGTGTGGATTATTTTGGCTCAACCCAAAACATATATACTGTACATATACTGTATGTGCATATGGATATATGTACACATATGCAGTAAAGTTTCTTTCAATTTTTGGGAATGACCAACCAAGTGACTTGGCTTTCACGCCAAGATAGAAAGTGAGCCCACTGAGTCAGCATTTGGCATGGAGATGGAGATGTTTTACTAGGGCGTTTTACTATGAGTGATGACACAATCAAAATTACAAATTGCCATGATCAGGTAAAAGACATGGAGACAGCTCGATTTATATTGAAGCAGACTTACATGCAACTTAGTACAGCAGTAAGCCCCGTCTGAATCACAAATGTTTCATTTCTTCATCCAAATGAATAAGACACAGCTATAACCAACTCAAGGACAGACAATCAATATAGTGTAGCACATCTTGTCTACAGCTTAGGCCTGTACATGGAGCCAAAATCAACCAATACAATGTACAATTATACATACTATAATTTTTTTTTTCCCCAATACAATTTTATTGAATTTTAATGCAATTACACTGACAGTAGAATCTCCATCGCCCTTTCCCCCACTCCCTCCCTCCCTCCCCCCAAGCATACAGAACAACACCCCCCACCAACCCCAAACAATCCTTGAATTGAAAATAATGTTAATAATAATAATGATAAACCAAACTATATTCAAGTAGCCTACAGGGCATACATAGGACCAAACAGCCTTTGGTAAAATGGACTAGTATTAATATAACAATTACAGAATGATAGATAGAGATGTGAAAATAAAGAGATACATCAAAGCTCATACACAGGCTACTTCTTACAGTTTTTTTACGATTGCTAGCAACCTTTTATCAGTTCTGTAGTCACATTTTCATAACTCTTAACACAGTTGGCACAACATCGGTCTGTTGTGGGCCATACCATTAACACATTTCTTGTTCCTTTGACACAAAATGCATTCAGTGAACACATTTTAAAAACTTTTGAATTTCTTTTACACACAAGCTCAACCAAGACCAAAACTATGGATTTTTACTGCCAAATTTACAAATGCTTGCACACTGTATGTCAGAACAGATACCCTCATGTTCTAAACCTAACTTATAGGCTAAAGTTGAAGTGAACAGCAGTTCACATTGTATATTGAAACACAAATATATGTCCTATATTTTTTTTATTGCTATCGAGAAACAGCTGATTGAAGTTATGCAAATAGACCAATCACAGCTGATTCCCGTCTAAGGTGGAGACATACCCAGGTGTTGAGGTTCTTTCAATTGCATGACCATATAAAAAGGGGACCTCTTTGGACTGATCTTGTTCAATGCAATATAGAGCAGCAGAAAGAGAGAGAAAGAAAAGTGGCTGGACGAGGGAGAGGAATGGTTGGACGAGGGAGAGGAATAGTTGGACAAGGACAAGGGAGAGGAATGGTTGGACGAGGACAAGGTAGAGGGAGAGGAGTAAGAATGCGTGGTGGCGCTCAAAGAAGGGCAAGAGCTATGGTCATGGATGAAATAAGAGCCACCATCATAGACCATGTCATAAACCATGGTCTATCACTGAGAGAGGCTGGTGAAAGAGTTCAGCCAAATCTCAGACGGGAAACAGTGGCATCCACTTTTTCGACAAACCAACAGGTAGGATATGCATTGTACAAGGGCTTCTTCTACTATAAATACTGTTACCATGTATTACAGTAACTGTAGGCCTCCAGTCCCACTGCTAATATGTTACTGTATTTTTGTTCCTCTAAGGGTGCAACGTCTACCTCCCTCAGGGGGAAGAGGAAAGCTTCTCAGTGAAGAACAAGAGCATGCCACTGTGAACATGGTCGTTGCTGACAATGGCATCAAACTCAAAGAAATTCAGGCCAGAATCATAGAGGACAACCTTGTCTTTGACAATATTGAAAGGATCAGCCTAACAACAATTGCTCGGACTCTGGCTAAACACAGAGTTCGAATGAAACAATTGTACACAGTTCCATTTGAAAGGAACAGTGAGCGCATCAAGGAACTCTGGCACCAATATGTCCAGGTAAGGTTATCCAATACAGCGATTACTGTACTATAGTGAGTTTTACAGTAAACTACTCGGGGTACAGTAGGACATACAGTAGGTATACAGTAAAGCATTTACACACACTGTGTTTGATTTCTTTCAGAGAGTCATGGAGTTGGAGGCTAATCAGACCCCACATGAGATGATTTACGTCGACGAGGCTGGGTTCAATCTGGCGAAAAGGCGTCGGCGGGGACGGGGACGGAACATAATTGGAAGAAGGGCCACAGTTGACGTGCCGGGCCAGAGAGGAGCAAATATCACGATGTGCGCAGCAATCTCCAGCATTGGATTGGTCCTGCACAAATGTGAAATTGGCCCCTATAACACAGAGCGCCTTCTCTTGTTTTTAGAAGACCTGCACAGAAGACTGGTGCCAGAGGCAGAAAGGGGACAGGTGGGAGACAACTTGGCAACATTTGTGATTGCATGGGACAATGTGGCATTCCACCATTCCCGTGCAATCACAAACTGGTTTGCCGCCCATCCAAGGTTGGTGTCCCTCTTCCTTCCCCCCTACTCCCCTTTCCTTAACCCGATTGAAGAGTTTTTTCAGCCTGGAGATGGAAAGTGTTTGATCATCGCCCGCACGACCAAATGTCCCTTCTCGATGCAATGGATGCTGGATGCCGAGACATCACAGCTGAACACTGCCAGGGGTGGATAAGGCACGCTAAAAGATACTTCCCAAGGTGCATAGCCAGAGAAAATATAAGGAGTGATGTGGACGAGAACATGTGGCCAAATGCAGAAGACCGGGTAGATTAGAAAAGGACTGTATTTTTCTTTTTTTTTCTTCTGTGCCTTTTTCTGTTTATATATTTTATTTTTACACAACTGTAACCAGCAGCTATACTGCAGATTTTTGTTGATCTCTTGCAGTAATTTCCTATTGCAAATAAAGCCTTTACTGCAGCAATTCTGTCACTTATTCCTTTTTCATATACTGTATATTCTAAAGATGAGTCATTCACTTTTGATATAGAATGTTTGCAAAAAAGAAGACAAAAAATGCGAACATTTACTACACAACAAAAGAAAAATGTAGAGTGACTTCAAAAGAAACTGCAGTGCGAAAAACAATTGACTATCAATGTACTGTCTATTGTATAAGGGTAGAACTGACACATGTAAAGTAATGCATTTTCTGTAATACCATCTGCTGTTAGTATTTTGTATGGCATTGTGCTGTGATTGACTAAATGTTCCTGTTGGAAGAAAACATGTGCTAGAGTTTTGAAAGAATAATTTGATTTTGAGACATGTTTGCAGTGTTTTGGTAGAGTTAGTGTATTCTGACAAAGTATTCTTGCATTTTGAAAATTAGTGTTGGTGTTTAGTTTACAATATGTGATTTTGAGCATAACATTAACTGTTTTGCCAACTGTGTGTTGTAGGTGAGTTGGTGTGTGAAGAGTTTAGAAAAAGTATTATAAGTATTGAAAAACGCTTGCTAGCGATCGTAAAAAACTAAGTTGCATACATGTAGGACACATCAACATTTAGCACACATACATGTGCCACAGATCATAGGCTACGTTCAGACTGCAGGCAGAAGTGGCCCAAATCCGATTTTTTTTGGCTGATCTGTGACTCAGATCTGTTTTTTTTATATCAGTGTGAACAGCACAAATCACATGGAATCTGATCTTTTCAATTCTGATTTGGGCCACATTCATATGTGGTCCTAAATCAGATACAGGTCTGATTTTTTGCAATGCGACCTCAGTCTGAACAGTCATATCGGAATTCATGCGACTTTTACGTCACTCTAGATCTACATTCGTCACAAGACAGCTGCGATGGAGGTTGTCAGTGGAGGGACAGTGAGGTGTTAGACCTCATAAGTATTTGGGGTGAAATTTTGGATCAAATCTGTTTCAGTGAAGTAGGGTTGTACCGAATAGTTCGAAGCTTCGAAGCTTCATTCATAACGTTGACATTCGAATTTTAAATCAACATTCGAATGCTGCGCAGCTTTTTTTTTTTTTTGCACGTCTATTCATTCTGTTTAAACGAATGATGTATACCGTATTTCTGCACAGTTGCAGATAAAGATTAGGCTGCACTAATATTATAGTATTATACTATTATAGTAAACTAAGTAAGTACTTAAGTCGTTACAAAAAAAAAAAGATCATATGTATCTGCATTCGCTTGGCGCTCCTACCAGACCATGTCAACAAGCTGATATTTCTGGCCCACAACCTGAAAAGAGTTAGCAAGTCCTAGACCACTGGGAACAGTAGCCTCTCTTTTGGTAAACTAAGCTATGGTAAGCTAGGCTACAGTAGTTTTGTTTGTGACATTGTTTATTGTTACCTAGGTTACAGCCCCCGTCCTGTGCACAACGAGTGAGTGTCGGTCACATCGAACTTCTAGTCACCGGACTGTTCAGACTTTAATTTGAAATGTTCTGATTTTGTGTCAAAGTCAAGGATCTTTGGCTATTCCTATATATTAATATCTTCTGGCTGAAATTCCACTTTTCCTTATGTTTCCACATATTCTCTTTGTTTTGTTGGGTGCGTATGCCGTAAATCTACATATGGGTACCTGACTATTAAGACAGACTTGAAAAATTGTGAATATATCTTTTGTTTTAACATATTTGGTTTAAGTCAGCTTGCAAAAGTCATTTTCATTGTTTATTGCCATTTCTGTCATAGCATAATGTTGCTATAAGCCTAAAGGCGCGATTGTTATTATTTTATTCCCTTATTGGATTAGCCTACATGTATTTATGTTGACTAAACTGACGAGTTATATTCATTAAAGAAAGTTGATTTAATAAAAAAAAAAGACTAACTCATATTTAATCCGATTAATCACTTTATTCAAATTGAGGATTTTGTTCGAGGATTGTTTTTTGTTTTTTTTATGATGACGTCATAAAATATGACGGCAGACATTCAAAGCTTCATTCGAAAACCTCAATAGAAGCTTCGAATGTAAAAAAATTACATTCGGTACAGCCCTACAGTGAAGCCATTCACGTCACGATCCTACCACTCCTGGCTCCGACTCCGCGTCCACACACACCTCTGTACAGAAGTAGCAGCCATTACTCCACAAAAAGCCATAATTAAAAATTTGGCTCTCTTTCTCCTCATCCTCGTCCTCGTTATCATCTGCTCACAAATTTGCTGGCTTCCACTGCACATCAACTTATAAATGAAACCGTAAACGCTGACTTCAGTGGCCTCCATGTTTACTTCCTTACGACAGCGTTCTGCATGTCGCGTCTTTGTTATTGTTCTTTTGCGCATGCGGGTCAGTTCAGGACCGTGACCAGTTCACACTGGAATCTGATATTGGCCACATTTACAGTTTTTTACGATTGCTAGCAACCTTTTATCAGTTCTGTAGTCACATTTTCATAACTCATAACACAGTTAGCACAACATCGGTCTGTTGTGGGCCATACCATTAACACATTTCTTGTTCCTTTGACACAAAATGCATTCAGTGAACACATTTTAAAAACTCTTGAATTTCTTTTACACACAAGCTCACCCAAGACCAAAACTATGGATTTTTACTGCCAAATTTACAAATGCTTTCACACTGTATGTCAGAACAGATAACCTCATGTTCTAAACCTAACTTATAGGCTAAAATTGAAGTGAACAGCAGTTCACATTGTACATTGAAACACAAATATATGTCCTATATTTTTTTATTGCTATTACGTAAGAAACAGCTGATTGAAGTTATGCAAATAGATCAATCACAGCTGAACACTGCCAGGGGTGGATAAGGCACGCCAAAAGATACTTCCCATGGTGCATAGCCAGAGAAAATATAAGGAGTGATGTGGACGAGAACATGTGGCCAAATGCAGAAGACCGGGTAGATTAGAAAAGGACTGTGTATTTTTTTTTTTTTTCTTCTGTGCCTTTCTCTTTTTGTATATTTTATTTTTACACAACTGTAACCAGCAGCTATATTGCAGATTTTTGTTGATCTCTTGAAGTAATTTCCTATTGCAAATACTGTAAAGCCTTTACTGCAGCAATTCTGTCACTTATTCCTTTTTCATATACTGTACATACTATAAAGTAAAGATGAGTCATTCACTTTTGATATAGAATGTTTGCAAAAAAGAAGATAAAAATGCGTACATTTACTACACTCAACAAAAGAAAAATGTAGAGTGACTTCAAAAGAAACTGCAGTGCGAAAAACAATTGACTATCAATATACTGTCTATTGTATAAGGGTAGAACTGACATATGTAAAGTAATGCATTGTCTGTAATACCATCCACTGTTAGTATTTTGTATGTCATTGTGCTGTGATTGACTAAATGTTCTTGTTGGAAGAAAACATGTGCTAAAGTTTTGAAAGAATTATTTGATTTTGAGACATGTTTGCAGTGTTTTGGTGGAGTTAGTGTATTTTGACAAAGTATTCTTGCATTTAGAAAATTAGTGTTGGTGTTTAGTTTACAATATGTGATTTTGAGCATAAAATTAACTGTTTTGCCAACTGTGTGTTGTAGGTGAGTTGGTGTGTGAAGAGTTTAGAAAAAGTATTATAAGTATTGAAAAACGCTTGCTAGCGATCGTAAAAAACTGTAATAGATGTGCAAAAAAGCCAAACAAACTAGTGGTAAGTAAACAAAATGACAAGGACTAAAGGGACAAAAAAAAAATAAAAATGAATAAACAAATAAATTAAAATAAAATAGTACTAATAAATAAATAAGTAAATAAAATAAATTAACAATAATAATAATAATAAAAAAAAGTAATCCTTAGGACATTATACTACAGTAATAGGAGAAGTAAGATAAGTAAGATAGTTATGGCTGATCAATCGGAAGCCTTTTTAGGTTGCTGAAATGTGATATTAAGGGTTGCCACCTGACATAAAATTTCTCAACCGAACCTTTAAGTTTAAACTTGATTTTCTCAAGTTTGAGAAAAAACATCATGTCCCCCAACCAGGAAGACGCTAATGGAGGGCTCTCCACGAAAGTAGAATCCTCCTTCGGGCCAGGAGGGAAGAAAATGCAATTACATCTGCCTGTTCGGTACGTACGTTTGGCATGTCTCCAGGGACCCCAAAGATGGCAATCAAGGGACATGGCTGCAGATCCATTTTTAGAACATCAGATAAGGTTTCAAAAATGATGCCCCAAAATGTTTCCAATTTTGCACAAAAATAAAACATGGGGCTAAGGTCGGCAGGGGCGTGGCCACACCGGTCACATCTGCTATTCACATTTGGGTATATTTCTGCTAATTTGGCTTTGGAATAGTGGATCCTATGAAGGACCTTAAACTGTATGAGACCCAGTCGTGCACATGAAGTAGTAGAGCTTACCCTTTCAATTGCCTCACCCCACCAGTCGTCTGAAAGCTCAACATTCATTTCTTTCTCCCAAGCAGCTTTGGTTTTGACAACAGATTTATTGTTAAATGACATAAGGCAAAGATAAATCCGAGAGATGAGTGATTTCTGATTGGGCCTGAATTTGAGTAGTTCCTCCCAAGGCAACAGAGTTGGTGGTGAAGGAAACGAAGGAAACTGAGTGGATATATAATGTCATACCTGAAAATAACGGAAGAGATGAGAGCGTGGCAAGTCATGTTTGCTCGACAAGGACACAAAGCGAGAGAAAATATTATTATGATAAAGGTCTCGAAAGCAGGTAATTCCCTTTCTTATCCACGAGGAAAAAGAGGAGTCCAAAACAGAAGGGGGGAATAAGTGATTATTAGTGATGGGACCTAAAGTTGAAGCAGAAGTGAATTGATGCCGGAAGTGATGCCGGAACTGATACCAGATTTTTAGGGAAGCCAACACAACTGGATTTCTTGTGTACTGGGATAGAGAAATTGGGTATGAGGAACATAGTAGAGCAGGGAGAGATGTTGACACGCATGACTTGGCCTCGATTGAACACCAGGGGGTGTCAGCTGCATGGAACCAGAATAATAACTTTTGGATATTAGCTGCCCAGTAATGGTGCAAGAAATTTGGTAGGGCAAGGCCTCCCCCAAATTTACTTTCCTGTAGTACACTTCTACTAATTCTAGGATGTTTCCCCGCCCAAATAAATGATGTAATCAATTTGTTTAAAGAATGAAAAAAAGACTTCGGTAAACATAGTGGGATGGATTGAAATAAATAGAGAAATTTTCGTAAAATAGTCATCTTTACAACATTAATTCTGCCAGCTAAAGTCAAAGGGAGGTTATTCCATCTCTGAAAGTCAGATTTTGTTTGAGAAAGTTGGGGAGTAATGTTTGCAGAAAAGAGAGCTGCCTGAGAGCGAGTAATATTAACCCCAAGATATTTGAACCCTGATTGGCTTATGTTGTGAAGCTGTGAAGCAGTTATATTAATGGGAAAACATTCACTTTTCTGAAGATTCAACTTGTAACCAGAAAAAGAGCCAAATTCGTCTAAAATTGAAACTATTGTGGGCATAGCAGTTGCAGGGTTCGTAACATAAAGTAACAGATCGTCTGCATATAAAGATACCCGATGTTCTATACCCTCCCGGCGAACTCCATGGAATAGGGGGGAGGAACGCAAGACTACTGAAAGGGGCTCCATCGCTAAAGCAAATAAAAGGGGACTTAAAGGGCAACCTTGACGAGTCCCACGTGACAGTGCAAAATAGTCAGATCGCATATCATTAGTGCGGACACTTGCCTGGGGGTTAGTATATAGAAGACGGATCCATGAGGTGAAACGGTCACCAAAGCCACATTTTTTAAGAGCAGCAAACAGATATCCCCACTCTATTCTAACGAACGCATTTTCTGCGTCTAATGATATAACAACCTCAGGGTGTTTTGAGTTTTGCCCGGAGTAAAGGATATTCATAAGGGTGCGTATGTTAAAGAAAGAGTAGCGACCTCTAATAAATCCTGTCTGTTCCTCCGAGACAATGTCAGGGAGAACCGCCTCCAGACGACCTGCCAACACCTTTGCTAACACCTTGACATCCACATTTAGAAGGGACAAGGGTCTACAGGATCCACAAGAAGTGGGGTCCTTTTCCTTTTTAAGCAGCAGAGAGATCGATGCTTGAGTGAGAGTGGGTGGTAATATACCACATTCCATTGACTCATTGTACACATCCAAAAGAAGTGGGGCTAGTTTATCGCAACATTTCTTAAAAAACTCAGTCAGATAGCCATCCAGGCCTGGGGCTTTATTACTCTGCATTGACTTAATTGCTCTTATTACTTCATCTAGCTCCAGTGATGAGTCCAAATCACCTGCAGTTGCAGGGTCAATAGTGAGTGTTGCCAAATTGTCAAAAAAGCAGTCCATAGTAGTGGTGTCGGTAGGAAAATCTGATTTGTAAAGAGTAAAGTAGAATAATTTAATTGTTGCATTGACATCAGCGGGGTCAGACAACAGGTTACCAGAGGAGTCTCTAATTTGAGGAATCAGACATGAAGCAGCTTGACGCTTCAACTGGTGCGCAAGCAGACGACCTGACTTATCACCATATTCATAATAGTTCCCACGAGACTGTAAAAGCATACGCTCTGCTTGTTTAGTTGAGAGCAAATCAAATTCAGCTTGCAGGGTCATGCGTTCCTTATACAGCTCAGGGCTAGGATTTGTGGCGTATTGGTGGTCTAAACTAAGGATAGAGTCAGTGAGTCTGATTTTTTCAGCTTTATGCTGCAAGAAATAATTTGACCTCTGAGAAAGGCTTTTAGTGACTCCCATACCAGAGAGTGTGAAGTCGAATCAGTTTTGTTGATGGTAAGAAATGTATCAATAGAGGAGGAAATATAATCACAAAAGGCTTTATCTGAAAGGAGAAGAGAGTTTAACCTCCAGGGCGGCCGAGCTTTGCAATGAGAGGGTAAGGATATATCGAGAACCAGAGGGGCATGATCGCTTATGACTATTGCTAGATATTCTGTGGAGGTCACACTAGGAAGGAGACTGCCATCAACAAAAAATTAGTCGATACGGGTGTAGGAGCGGTGTACGTGTGAAAAAAAGGAGAGCTCTTTCGCATGTGGATTGCGGAATCTCCATGGGTCGGCGCAACCATTCTATAGCATAAAATCTGAAAATGACCTCGACATCCCTGAGGGAGATGCTGTCTTGGGGTTGGAACGGTCTAACTGTGGATCTATGACACAATTAAGGTCACCTCCAAAAATTAAGAGGTGAGTGTTCAAACAGGGAAGGCTACTCAGTAGTTTATTTGCAAAACCCACATCATCAAAATTTGGGGCATACACATTCACAAGCAATACTGGCGTCTGCAACAGCAAGCCTGTAACAATTAAATACCTCCCATTAGGATCAGAGGTAGTGTTAGTGGGGATAAATTGCATCCTCTTATGAATCAATATAGCAACACCCCTGGCCTTGGAATTAAACGTGGAATGAAATACCTGGTTAACCCATGACTTGCGTCACCTGGGATGGTCCTTGAGGCGCATATGTGTTTCTTGAATAAAGGCTATGTCTGTTTTTAAATGTTTAAGATGTGACAGAACCTTGGATCTTTTCACCTGATGTCCTATACCTTTCACATTCCAAGACAAAAATCTAATAGAGGAACCAGGTCCAAGAGAACCAGAGTTTACTGCATTATCAGCCATTTTAGTATTAGGAGAATAGAAAAGTGAAATGTCCCAAGGAAATAGAAGAATAAGTGAAGTAAACAAGTAGGTAGACCAAGCATTGAATTAAAACGCACACACAAACAAAAACAAAAAAACAAGGATATTAACCCCATCTGAACCCCCCAACCCAATGTCTTCATCCCCAAATGATGAAGACTGCAGGTTAATACATTGTTGGATTTCCGATGCATACTAACAGAAAACATTCCTCTTCTTTTGCAGAGAGGCTCCCAAGTATATTCGCAACTATGTGTATAACACCTTGACCAAAATAAACAAGGCCATGGCGTTTTACAACTAGAACAAGAACGAAGAGAGAGAGAAAGTTTGAAGAATACAGTGCAGAATAATCACCATTTTTATAGTCCATCCCTGATTAAGCAGACCGGGGAAAGAGTCAATTTTGAGCAACATACCTTGTGTCAGCTGGGAGAAAGTCCGATAGATGGAGCTATCCAGGCATCCTACTATAAATGAGGAAAACTCTGTCCGTCCGTCCGTCCATCTGTCCGCATCCATTTTGCTCCTCAATGGGTTGGCCAATCAATCTGAAACTGCACATGGCCATTGAGCATTGGCATAGGCAGGGACTGATGGAGCTGATTTTTCCATTTTCACAAATTTACGCTGTTTATGCACCTTTTTGGCAAGTCTGCGCGGAGTTGTGGCGCGCGCATCCCCGGAAGTCTGCACGTAGTTGTGCCGATTATAAATGTGGCTAGCCTAGCAATCAAGCTTCCGCCCAGGAATATAGATAGCAGCACAATCCAGGGGTAAAGTTAGTAGTCCGGGGATGAAGCCATGTAGGCTGTGGTCTTGAGATGGGCTAGCACGGCGAAGCCCCGTGCGTAACACAAGCCATGCCATAAACACAGTCCTGTCCCGGCAAAACTCCAAAGTGGGTGATGGGCCTTACGGTCCAGTCTGGCAGAAGGCTGCGTCCCGAGTTAAGTCACGATTTGCCGGTCAGAGAAGTGGAGGTCGTAGAACTTCTGGGCTTCCTTCGGGCAGTCGAAAACCCTCCTCACCCCGCCGTGGTCCACACGCAGGCGGGCGGGGAACAGGAGAGAAAACTTGACGTGCTTCTCATACAGGCTGCGTTTCACGACCACAAAGGAAGCTCGTTTTTTAGCGACACTGGCAGTCATATCAGGAAAAAATAAGATGTTGTGCCCGCGGTACTGGAGCTGGTGTTGGTCCCTCTCTCGTCTCAGAACACGCTCTTTTTCACGAAAATAGTGAAATCTGACAATGAACACCCTTGGCCTGGCATCGGTCTCTCCACCCGCAACACGGGGCGGGCCAATGCGGTGCGTTCTGTCGAGGGTCGGGGGAGAGGCAAAAAAGTCAGAGCCTAGGACCTCCGCGAAAAAGTCAGCCATGAACGTGACTGGGTCTGCCCCTTCCATTTTCTCTGGGATTCCAACCACACGCAGATTGTTGCGCCTAGAACGCGATTCCAAATCCTCCACCTTGGCCTTGAGCTGTGTGTTGTCTGACTGCAGGCGAGAGCAAATATCCTCCAGGGCTACAACATACTATAATTTAAAGCATTTGCATCCATACTAAATACATTTTTAGGCCTATGCTGCTATATGGTTTTTCCGAGTCCGATCATACGATCACGAATATTGGGGCTTATTGTATGGATACGGATCCAATTCCAACCATGAAGTGATTGCCCATTGATTCCATCATGATTCTGGTAAATCCATGTATTTTAATCACAGCAGTCTATGTGGAGGAGTGTTGCTTCAGAGCATTAGGGCAATAAAATATTAGGTTAATTGCATTAGGTTCTATCACTATGTACCAAATTCATCAAACATGCACACTGTAGTATAATTAAAATGCTATGATTATATTATTATTACTATTATTATTATTATTCATTTAATTTACAGAATGACATAGATCTGCAGCTACATCTAATTGTAATACATTCCGTATGAGTATTTTTACATTTCATTCAGTGTCATAAGTCGAGGATTTTATTTTTTCTATTTAAAAAAAGGCCTTTAGAGGAGAATGATAGTAAAGATGATAGAGAGAGGGGATGATGTGATATGCACCTGAGTCACCACAATGCCCCAGGATTCAACATTTTGATGTAAAGGCTCATCTAACAATATTTCAACAGTTACTGGCTACTACTGTACCAGCCTAAAACATTTTATTCAGCTTACCTTACATCGCATGGACTTAAAAGAGGCTTTGGCAACGTACCAAAGCTAATAACTTCAGATATCAATTTCCCCAGGATTATTCAGGGATCAATGTTAATCGCCTTGCAACCCACCTTTCGGTCCAAATCCAGACTTTGAAAATCGCTGCACCGGAACAAAACACAGCAGCAAAACAAATGCTGATCACTGGCGTCCTGCAGTAACCTTGCTTCCTGCAGAATTCTTCAGAAGTAACCTGGTTTTGTGGTCGATGCATGTAAACATCATAACTGGGTTTTAATAACCTGGTTAAGCTCATACTCTGATAATGAGAAACCTGGTTAAGATGCCTGGCTTAACTCCATTTTAATTTTTGATGTCGGCGAGCAGTGCTTACTATACTATTACTATTGGGATTTCTTTCCCCTGTATTAGAAATAACCTACTATTGCTGAGTCAAAAATAGAGTGGGAATATTCTGTTAATTGGTGTATCCATGGCAACAGACATGTATCAAACAATCATACAAACAGGTGAACCTGAGTAAGACCTTAACCAGAGTGTGGCCAATAGTCAGGTGACTTTGGCATGGAATCATAGCCATGGTCTCCTGCCAGTTATGGTAAAAAAAAAAAAAAGGTGAAAACAGGAGATAGACATTTCCTGCAAGACACTGGCACTATGATTTTGTGGAATGATTTGGGAGGAGGTGGTAAGACCCAAAGATGGTTGGCTGGTAAATACACTCTTGTCATTTCTCCAACGTTGGCATACTGAGCAGGATTTTCCCCCTTGAAATAGCATGAACTCATCCAAAAAGAATCCTACTCAATCATTACTTATAGACCATTGGTAGTCTGTGGCAGTGTGTGTGCCTGCAGAGACCTTCTGCCTGGATATTAATTTCTGAATGTTCAGGTCGTTTCTGGGCGTCAACCGATTGGCAGCAGGCGTGTCCGGCTGCAACCGAAACCACTGCTAAATAATTTTATATGTAAAAGCCACGCTGGCTACAGTAGCGGTCCCGAACTCTAAAACACAGCAACTGGACAGAGCTAGTGTGTTGTGAGCTGGCAGTTTACTACCGTTAGTGTAGCTTCGTTGCAGTAGAGAAGCTGATAGCTAAGCTAACCGGCACCTCCAACAGAAAACAGGCCGACTCTGGGTCGCTCTTGATCCCCATCCTCTCCTTCAATACTCTCCTCGCTGTACTTTTTTACTGGTTTTTACCGTTCTGGCAACCGTGGGGAGGAGGGGTCAACTTTGAAAGTTGTGTTTACAAGCCACAAGTAGCAAAATCCTACTAAAATAAACTTACTCCGTATGCCTTTAAGTTGGCCAAGAAATCTAAAGCGTGTCGTGCTTTCCCTACAATTCCCCTGAACGTCAGAACGTACTCCCTGTGAAACATTTCATGGTAAAGCTCCCAAGTCCTTGGAATAGAAGTAAAGAATGTAGAAGGATATAACAGCCTATGTTTATCACTTCTACCACTACCAATGATACACATGACTATGTCCTGACGCGTATCAGCCCAAGCATAGCAGCTCAGCAGCACTCATATCAGGGGAATCAAGCCAAGTTCAAGTCGCAGTGGGGATCATATGCAGAGAATCAGACTGGTTTCAACAACCCAGTGGGGACGACAAGAGGGGGACCAGCTGCTATTCAGCTCCTCACCAGGGCTCACAGGAAGCCTATCAGCCCTAAACTACTCTGAGAATGAAAGAGAGGATGAGCAGAAAGGGAGGAGGGGGATGGGGGATTGAGACAGAATCTCACTTCTTATTGCACTGAAAGAGATATGAAGGCACACAACCCGAGTTCAACAATCTCCCCAGTCCTCACAAAGTTCCCGAATTGTGTGGTAAGAGGAATCACTTTGTCATTTTAGCGGCAAAATGTGTTGATTGTTGTCGCACACTGAGGGAAATAGGCAACAATACTGAATACAGAACAACGCTGTAGATAAATAATTTGTTGTGCTTTGATTGGTATTGTTCGGTATGAATGCAATTCATTTTGTCACCCTCTGCTTTGGCAATGTATCAAATCCCTGTGCGATGCCAATAAAGCACCCATTGAGCTGAATAGAATTGAATTGAACTGAGAGAGACACAGAGACACAGTCAGAGACAGAAAAATGCATGTTGAGCAGAATAAGGCCGGTTTCCATTGGCAGTAAATATTAACAAAACAATCAAAAGAAGGATAGGTCTAGCCCCAAAGATCATTTCATGATGAAGCACTGAAAACCCAGGAGCTGAACCCAGAGTCCATCAGAGAGTTACTCAGTTTCCAGCCATATTGAATATTAACTATTTTTTTTTATAATTCAACAATTTGAATACAAAAGCCAATGTTTGTTTTGAGATTTGATATTTTGTATACTGCTTTGGCAATACTGACTCTGTTTAACAGTCATGCAATAGTTCAATCAAGAAGAAGAGTAGACAAAACAATAAAATGGACAATAACATGGACAATGACGATCAGATAAGAAAGCAAATAAGAGAAAGAGAAACTCTAAGATCTCGTGCCCGCTGCCAGGTAAAATCACTGCGTGTGACGGGTGTCTGAAAGAGAGGAAAGACAAACAGACAGTCGAGCACATACACAGCCATACTAATGCCTGAACGACACAGCATGCGTGTTGCGGCCCAGTTGCGGCACGACATTTTAATCCGCTACAGCAGATCCGTTCTTGTTCCGTTGCGGTCTGCTGGTTGTGTTGCGCCTATCTACATTTTGCCTATGGGTAAGTGAGCACAATTATCTAGTTTTGCTTATTCTTCCATAAACAATTCAAGTTGGTATATTTAGCAATTTTAGCGTCAAGACTTGGTTACTGTAATGTCCAGTGTACCTAGAGCTAGCATCAAAAATCATCAGCTTCTGCCAGAATCTTGACCAAAACAATTAGATTTGACCACATAATGCCTGTCCTGTCCTGTCCTCCCTACACTGGCTCTCGATTCATTTCTATCCTATTTATGAGATCTCATTGCACCATGTACACCACCATGCGCAATTTGATTGCAAGACGCTGGCTACGTTTATATCCAGGGTTAGAAAAAAGAAAACTGCAGGTAGAGGAACTTTTTCTTTCCGTGCTCCCTTTCTTTGGAACAGCCTTCCTATTGCAATTAGAGAGGCAAACTCTGTAGTGGTCTTTTAATGCAAGCATAATACTTATTTTTACTCTCACTTTGCACAATCACTGAGAGTGACTCAGTCTCTTCATAGAGTAAGGTTAGATTAGTTGTTTAGCACTAGTTCAGGTTCCTGCTGATGAGAATTTAGTTTGTGTGAAGTTCATGTGTTTGTACTTGTAGTTTGTGTTCATCAAGTGGGACTGAGGGAAAATGGTCTGAATTGACTTGCTTGTGAGCATTTTGTGAACAATAGCACTGCACTTGTTAAACCTTAAAAATACCTTAATCTACTGCGGTCATGTATCTATCTGTTATTATCACACATGCCGAGCTTTGAATTCCTTATAGAGATTGGGATGGTTGTTGAGATTCTTTGCTAAATTAGATGTGTTGCCTCCCTTGGCGACACAAACTTCTTTAGCAAACATCTGTTGCAAACACACGCTGTAATATCTTCAGGTTCACCTTTATCATTGGCTTTGTAGGCGCATATTTCAGTACCCTGCTTCTCTACAAGTTGGGTACGATTAGTATGATCTACTGCTGCCATTTCCAACCTTTTCTCTCTTTCTCCACAAGGATACTGAGCTACACAGCTAGCTCTCTCACTTCCGCAGACAGACACAGGCCAGGTCTTTATTTTCCAGGTGGATGACTTTCAGAAAGTATCAAATTTATAGTGGTTTTATAGTACCATTTTAACATTTTTAAAATCTAAGATAATGAGATAAATATTGGACTTTTGGAAGCACAGTGTAATCATTTGACTTCAGAACACTTGGATTATGCTGTAATTTAATAGTAAATTAATGGTCATTTATTGCCCTTTTTGGAACTCTAAAGAAACGGTCTCCATTCACTCTTGTTGTTTAGGAGAAGGCTGCAAGGGAGCAGTGCTAGCTAACTTGCTGTGTGTTATATTGACATGCAAACTTCATCAGTGTTTCAACTGACATGAGGGGGAGTAGATAATGACAAAATTTTCATTTTTGGATTAACTATTCCTCACCCTAACCCTGTTTCATAATTTGGCCAGTTTATGATACAATATTGAAAACTGTTACTATAAGAGATGCAGATTACAATGTAGCACGATGTAATATTTGTTCTACAATGTAGGTACTTGAGCCAAAACTCACTTAAGTAAAAGTAAAATTAATGAAAATCAATACACATCATACCCCCTCTCCTTCTCTCTCTATGTCTCTCTTTCAGTTTCTATCTCTCTACCATCTTAGCATTTTACCATTTTAGCAGAAATGACCCCCAAAAAGTATAATGTCAAACAGAGAAAGGGACAAAAAGATACAAAAACAAGTCAGGGGAATAATGGAGAGAGTGGCGAAGAGGAAGTTGGAAGTAAATGGACAGAGGGAATGAGGGATGAAGAGAATTGATGGAGGGAGGCAAGAGTGGAGTAAGCAAAGAAGTGAAAGATGAAGCAGGAGTCAGCAAAGAAAGGAGGGATGGAGCGAGGGAAGGACTGAATATTTGAAAAGGAAAAGAGAGAGATTCATGAGGGCTTCAATAAAAGGCTTCACTGAACACAGCACAAACAGACAGACAGGCCTGCTGGTCACACACACACACACACACACACGCACACACACACACGCACACACACACAGCAGGGTGAGTTGAGATCAACCATGTTTATTCAAAGTCTTCCTGCCCATCATGCATTTCACTCCAACGGTCTCGCCCTGTCAGAGTATAACAAGCTCTCCCCACCATACACACACACAAACACACACAGTGGTACTTCAGAATTTACACAAATTGTAGGACTTACGTTTTTGCAGATTTTGAATCACACATAAACATAAGGCAGACAGGCACAAACATACCGCGACATACACATAAAAAAATGCACACTATTAATTTGTAATTCAAAAAAATTTGGTTGAAAAATGGTGCAAGTTTATCTAATTTACCGTGACTTCTATTTAACGTCCCTATTGCTGACAACTAGAGGGGGCCTGAAAAATCTGGAATCATGGGGATAAGTAACACCATTTGGTCTTGTTGCACTTGTTTTCCCCACACACACTAGTTGTCAGGATGGCAGAGTGGTCTAAGACAGAAAAACCTTCCAGTTAAGAGTAGGCTGTTTAAATCTAAAATCCCCAACTTTTGGCATTGTTATCTGTCTTCAAAAACTCACACTGGTGCAACCCTAATTCAAATACTGATATAATTAAACCAAATATAACCAACAATTTCAACACTAAGGCATGTAAAATAAAAATATATGATTGAAAAAAGTAGAAATACTATATATAGGAAATATACCACTAAAAGGTTTTGGACTACACAATAGTTGATGGCCAAATGGTCTAAGGTGCTGTGATCTCTGAATGGAGGCGTGGGTTCAAAGGCGTGGGAGTTTTCCATGTAAACAACATGGATTTGTTTACATTCATAATTTCACTCATACAGACATAGAGTATGTTGTTAGACCCAAATGACTATGTTGAAAAAATTCAAAGACGTTTGGAAAGTCTTTATTTTTAATGTTTACAAGGCTATAATGCTTAGATCCGGATTTCAGTGTAGCGGCTTGGAGAGGACGCTTCCTTCATTTGACTGATGGCATAAGTTGCCAGCGTTTCAGGTAACCATGCCAGCTACTTCACCCATCGACAAATCATTTACTAGAATTTCCAGCTCAATATAGGATTGTAACACAAGTAACATAGTTAGACTAGCTAGCAAGCTAACTTACCAGTCGAGTAAGCAGTAAGTCGAGGAAGTCCTACGTCCACATCGGTACGAAATGCTTCCTCTAACTTTACTTTTCTCCACCGATCAAAAGCTTCTCCAGTGTTACAGTTTTTTACGATCGCTAGCAAGCGTTTTTCAATACTTATAATACTTTTTCTAAACTCTTCACACACCAACTCACCTACAACACACAGTTGGCAAAACAGTTAATTTTATGCTCAAAATCACATATTGTAAACTAAACACCAACACTAATTTTCAAAATGCAAGAATACTTTGTCAAAATACACTAACTCTACCAAAACACTGCAAACATGTCTCAAAATCAAATTATTCTTTCAAAACTCTAGCACATGTTTTCTTCCAACAGGAACATTTAGTCAATCACAGCACAATGACATACAAAATACTAACAGCAGATGGTATTACAGAAAATGCATTACTTTACATGTGTCAGTTCTACCCTTATACAATAGACAGTATATTGATAGTCAATTGTTTTTCGCACTGCAGTTACTTTTGAAGTCACTCTACATTTTTCTTTTGTTGAGTGTAGTAAATGTTTTGCAAACATTCTATATCAGAAGTGAATGACTCATCTTTACTTTATAGAATGTACAGTATATGAAAAAGGAATAAGTTACAGAATTGCTGCAGTAAAGGCTTTATTTGCTATAGGAAATTACTGCAAGAGATCAACAAAAATCTGCAGTATAGCTGCTGGTTACAGTGGTGTAAAAATAAAATATACAAACAGAAAAAGGAAGAAGAAAAAAAAAGAAAAATACACAGTCCTTTTCTAATCTACCCAGTCTTCTGCATTTGGCCACATGTTCTCGTCCACATCACTCCTTATATTTTCTCTGGCTATGCACCTTGGGAAGTATCTTTTGGCGTGCCTTATCCACCCCTGGCAGTGTTCAGCTGTGATTGGTCTATTTGCATAACTTCAATCAGCTGTTTCTCACTAGCAATAAAAATGTACATGTTTCAATGTACAATGTGAACTGCTGTTCACTTCAACTTTAGCCTATAAGTTAGGTTTAGAACATGAGGTTATCTGTTCTGACATACAGTGTGAAAGCATTTGTAAATTTGGCAGTAAAAATCCATAGTTTTGGTCTTGGGTGAGCTTGTGTGTAAAAGAAATTCAAGAGTTTTTAAAATGTGTTCAGTGAATGCATTTTGTGTCAAAGGAACAAGAAATGTGTTAATGGTATGGCCCGCAACAGACCGATGTTGTGCTAACTGTGTTAAGAGTTATGAAAATGTGACTACAGAACTGATAAAAGGTTGCTAGCAATCGTAAAAAACTGTAATACTTTGCCTCTCTTTTATCCACGAGTTTTAACACTCAACATTACTCCACACAATATTGTGCGTCCTCGTGCAAGTATTTCTGTTTTTGTACGGGGAACCACTTTGCTCACTAGCGCTACTAGTGTGCACAATAATATACATGGGTACATGGTATGTGCCTTGGCCAACTGAGTCACCAGGACACCATGACAAGGAGTTTTACAGTTTTTTACGATCGCTAGCAAGCGTTTTTCAATACTTATAATACTTTTTCTAAACTCTTCACACGCCAACTCACCTACAACACACAGTTGGCAAAACAGTTAATTTTATGCTCAAAATCACATATTGTAAACTAAACACCAACACTAATTTTCTAAATGCAAGAATACTTTGTCAAAATACACTAACTCTACCAAAACACTGCAAACATGTCTCAAAATCAAATAATTCTTTCAAAACACTAGCACATGTTTTCTTCCAACAGGAACATTTAGTCAATCACAGCACAATGACATACAAAATACTAACAGCAGATGGTATTACAGAAAATACATTACTTTACATGTGTCAGTTCTACCCTTATACAATAGACAGTATATTGATAGTCAATTGTTTTTTCGCACTGAAGTTTCTTTTGAAGTCACATTTTTCTTTTGTTGAGTGTAGTAAATGTACGCATTTTTTGCTTCTTTTTTGCAAACATTCTATATCAAAAGTGAATGACTCATCTTTACTTTATAGAATGTACAGTATATGAAAAAGGAATAAGTGACAGAATTGCTGTAGTAAAGGCTTTACAGTATTTGCAATAGGAAATTACTGCAAGAGATCAACAAAAATCTGCAGTATAGCTGCTGGTTACAGTTGTGTAAAAATAAAATATACAAACAGAAAAAGGCACAGAAGAAAAAAAAAGAAAAATACACAGTCCTTTTCTAATCTACCCTCTCTTTCTGCTGCTCTATATTGTTCTGTGTCCACATTGAACATGATCAGTCCAAAGAGGTCCCCTTTTTACGTATATGGTCATGCAACTGAAAGAACCTCAACACCTGGGTATGTCTCCAACTTAGACGGGAATCAGCTGTGATTGGTCTATTTGCATGACTTCAATCAGTTTCTCAATAGCAATAAAAAAAATATAGGACATATATTTGTGTTTCAATATACAATGTGAACTGCTGTTCACTTCAACTTTAGCCTATAAGTTAGGTTTAGAACATGAGGTTATCTGTTCTGACATACAACGTGAAAGCATTTGTAAATTTGGCAGTAAAAATCCATAGTTTTGGTTTTGGTTGAGCTTGTGCGTAAAAGAAATTCAAGAGTTTTTAAAATGTGTTCACTGAATGCATTTTGTGTCAAAGGAACAAGAAATGTGTTAATGGTATGGCCCGCAACAGACCGATGTTGTGCTAACTGTGTTAAGAGTTATGAAAATGTGACTACAGAACTGATAAAAGGTTGCTAGCAATCGTAAAAAACTGTAAATGCAACACCAACTTAAAGAGTAACTAAACCCCACTCAAATCTGTAGTGAAACCTGACACCTAATGGTGAAAAGTAGGGTACTGAACTGGCCATCTGCTATTGGCTGGCCTTTGAGCCAGGTGATGTCACCTTCTATAGAATACAACAGGTGGTGACATCACCTGGCACAAAGACCAGCCTATAGCAGATGGCCAGTTCAGTACCCTACTTTATACCATTAGGTGTCAGGCTGCACCACACATTTGGGTTTGGGGTTTAGTTACTCTTTAAGTTGGTGTTCCATTGAAAACTCCTTCTCAGGGCATCCTGGTGACTCAGTTGGCCAATGTACATACCATGTACCCATGTACATTACTGTGCGCAAACATCGCCATTGTTAAGAGAAAATACTTGGATGGACATGCAGTGTATGGCAGCTAAACTTAGCTTTTAAAATACATTGGATTTTGAAGCTATAAAAGATTTATGCAGGCTATATTTGTAATGTTTAATATTGGAGGAAATCTGACCTGTTTTTTTGAGTTACGATGGGGATAAAAGCACTGGAAAACAATCTACAGTGATGTAAAACAGTAAGGCAATGTAGGAAATGAGCAAAAACTCCAATCACGCTGGAACCGTCCTTTAAGGCAGATTGAGGCAGGTTTCATTTCACCCCCCATTTGCTCTGTTCTTATTTAGGTCCTATATTTTCTGTTCTGTATCCTATTATCAGCTATTGCGATGACCCAGTTTCAACACAAGAGTCATTAAAGATTCATCTAAGTTTTCAGGTTTTCACGAAGATGACCTGTTGCTTTACTGTGTGCCATGGATCCAGTCAGATGTGTCGCGGTCATTCTGCAAATCGTGATTGCTTTTGGGTTGTCCTTGGGTTCTAAGTTTAATATCAATAAGTGTGAATGTTTTCTTATAAACTAAGCAGCTAAGCAAATTGCATCGCATGGCTCTGCCATTCCACCTAGCAGCTACACCCAGAAAAAAGAGGGTTCTACAGTGGTTCATTGTTAGGATCTATATGGAACCATAGGAACTCTGGTAAGAACCCTCTGTTCTCAACCTTTTTCATATCAAGGGCAGAATTGTTCAGAATTCCGTGACTAGAGAGATAACAGTGAAACTATGATCAAAACAGTCATTCTTCTACATTCTCTAGTTGTGTTAACATCTTGTAAATGAAATAATGGTGAAGTTTAACAATTCATCCTCCTTGTTGGGGACCCCCTGGAACCCCCTCAAGGACCCCTGATGGTCCCCGGACCCCACGTTGAGAACTACTGCTATAGACAACCTTTTAAAAAGGGTTCTTTACACCATAAATTGTTCAGCTATGGTACAAGCCTAAATAACCATTTTCCGATTACTATGTAGATTTTTGTTTGGAGAGCACAAGATCATGTTGCTTAGCTAACATCACTCACTTCTCTCCATAATAGTAATTTCTCAAAATTAGTAAGTGTATGGGTGTGTGTGTCTGTCTAACTGTTTGTCTGTCTGTCGGTTATGTGTGTGTATTTGTGAGTGCAAGTGAGAGAGAGAGTGAGTGACCTGTAAAACCTTGAACCTGTTATTGGTGTAAATTCAGAAATATTACTGTTTGTGTGTGTGTGTGTGTGTGTGTGTGTGTGTGTGCGTGTAAACAGATCAATAAATAATTACTCTTCCTTGGTGAACTTTGTCCTGCTCTTTCACCAGACTGTTTTACACACACACACACACACACACACACACACACACACACACACACATAATCTCTCTCTCTCTCTCTCTCTCTCTCTTTCTCTCTCTCTCTCTCTTTCCGATATCTCAAAATATCTCTAAATTCAAGGCTTTCCAGATTTTCTGTCTCCCTCGGCAACCAAAGACAGCTGACTTACCATTGGTTGGAGGGGGAATAATGCTGATTGGTCAGTTTGGGGTGAAATGGACCTTTGGACCAATGAATGGTTGAGTTGAAACTATGAGCCAACTTTGTTGAATCAAATTACTGTTTTTATAGCATTTCCAGCTTTATTGGATTGTAGAGGAGAGAGAGAAAATTTGAAATATAAATATTAAACATCTAATTAAGCCAAGTGACATTAACCCATCCTGGATATGCTGCAAACTTTGCTGTCATGAGTCTCTTAAAAACAACTATAACTTGGTAAAATGTATTAAAAAATATTGCTCTAAATGGGTTGAAAATGTAATAGGCTGTGTATGATTATGATGTATGATGCAATAGTAATATTGATTAATAATGCAATAGCTTCATTACTTAGAAGTCATTACGTTGTTAGTTAATACTATTATTGCATCATCAGTTTAAAATGTTACACCCCTTTTGAAGCACTGGTAATAATGTAAACGAAACGAAACGAAACGGGACAAGCAAGCTTGTCTTTATTGTAATCACACAACACACCACAACACTTGCATGCAGCGACCACACACACACACACGCTGACAGGTGGTCGGTGAAATTTAGTCTCTGCTTTTAACCCATCCAAGGCTTGTCCTTCCTCCGCGGGGCAGCCAGGAGCAGCGATATGTGATATGATCAGTAATATGATGTTATTACATTACCTGGGAAATGTATTACATAAACAAGTTGTATTACATTTTCAACTCCTTTAGATGGACATTTTATTTCATTTTGTCAGGTTATTAAATTATCTGACAGTTATCACATCATAAGTCGCTACATGTCCCTTGTTTAAATAAACTGCCAGCCATTTCCTGGCTTTGTCTACATCACGATTTATTGGAATGAAGGATGAAAAAAAAAAAATCCACCTTAAGTTATATAATCTAATATTGAGGCTCAAAACAAGTTAAATGCAAATCAACTGTTTTTTAAAGAATTTTTGAAATTGCTTTCAAGATATTGACTTATAAATTCCTGAAACAAGTGAAACTACATTGGAAACAAGTGGAATTTCTGAATTGTTTTAAGAGAAATAAGATTTTAAGACTGGAAATGACACTTAATTACTTGTTAAGACGGACATGCAGTGTATGGTAGCTCAACATAGCTTTTACAATACATGGGATTTTGAAGCTATAAAAGGTATATTTATGTAGGCTACATTTGTAATGTTTGTAATTATTAGGAAGTTAATTAGTAGGAAATCAGACCTATTTTTTTAGTTATGAAGGAGGAGAGAGGAGAGAGGACGGACAATGTGACAAAGGTTTTAAGTTCCATTGGTGTTTCAACAGTCTCTTGTGTGGGCGTGTGTGTGTATGTGTGTGTGTGTGTGTGTATGTGCTGTGTAAGGCATTTCTGCTTCATTAGACAGTACACAGTAGAACTGGATTAAACTTGTAACCCTTGTAACAGGAGTGGGAAGAGTACCAAGTAAAAGTACTGTTACTTTGTTGAAATTGTACTGAAGTAGAAATAAAATTAGTGGTATAAAAATCTATGAGTAAAAGTAAAAAAATAGCTAATTTAAAATGTACTTTACTGAGTTACGTAAAAAAAAAAACAGACATTATTTCATATGAGCTTTTCCATGCAGTGCAAAGGGACAAGAGGACAGAGTTTGAAATAGATGATTTGAATTCAAATAAAGTGCATGAAGAAAGTAAAACAAGAATCAACAAGAATGTACTGATAGCTATAGTCTGATCAGACCATCCCTCTTCACCAACCCACTAAAACAATGTTTACTGAACAGGCTGAGGTTTGGATTGGGTTTGGATCTGAGGACATTCACTGACTTTCCCTTATCTTGCTTCATAAAATGACCAGTGTTTTAAGCAATGCTTATGGAGAGTCTACAAAATTTGTACTCCATAATGGATTTGATTTAAAATACAGCAAATTACAATACTTCAGTCAAAAGTACACAAAAAAGCTACTCGTAACTAGTAACTAGAGTATTATATTTTTTTACGAGAGAGAAAAAGAGAGAGAGAGATTGTCTGTGTGTGTGTGTGTGTGTGTGTGTGTGTGTGACAGAGAGAGAGAGAGAGAGAGAGAGAGAGAGAGAGAGAGAGAGAGAGAGAGAGAGAGAGAGAGATGCAGTGACTGTGAGGTTAAATTGGGTGTATTTACAGATGACCAGTTGAAAAACTACAGTCCTTTTGATCTTTCACTTCAGGCTGCCCAAACTACAGATTACAATAATATAGAAATCAGTCCGTATAGTTTGTACAGTATAGTAATTTAATATAAAACAGTATTATTATTTTGTAGTATGCACAAAAAGAAATTAGTAAACAAAACAAAACAAAGCCAAATAAAGATATCCCTTTAAAAAATGTCATATGTGAAAACTCCATTCAAAGCAAATGTGCCTTTTTGGAAACGTGGGTTTGCATATGTGAACGTGTGAAATTTCACAATACCAGGTGAAAATGACAGTTTCACCTGTGAAGTGTCCCTTCGCTTGTGCAATTCAGTTTTCACATGTGAAAAAGAAGACACTTTTCACCTATGAATTGAAATGTTCACATCTGAAGTAAAAACTGTCGCATGATGTCAGAGTACAACGTGGAAAAAAATGTGTTCACATGAAAACCAACATGTGTCCAGAAAGCACACTTTGAATTCACATGTGGGTTTTCACATGTGACGTATTTGTAAGGGTAAAATGAATACAATAAATTAAAACTACTACTACTGCTACTACTACTACTACTACTTCTACTACTAGTACTACTACTACTAATAATAATATACTAATAATAATAATCATAAACATAAATAATCCATAACTATCTAACTAACCTCCTAACATCAGCTCAGACCACATTACTTCCAAAAAGTGCAGGCGAGTTGGATAATGTATTCCAGGCGAGCCGAGGGAAATCTTCCCTGTAAAAAAAAATTGTATTAACCTTGTTTTTTTCCCCACCAAATACCATTTAAACTTTTATATAAACTTCCAGAGTTGTACTGAGAGATTTGAACTGTTGCTGTTCTGTCATCCACACAGTGTGTTGCAGTAATAGTCAACACGTTAATTTGACTAAGTGTCTCATTGCTATGGATTTATTCACAGAGTTCTTAGCTTGGCTGAAAGGCAGTGTTTTGTTAGCCAAAAGTGTTTTGTGTGTGTGTGTGTGTGTGTGTGTGTGTGTGTGTGTGTGTGTGCGAGTGAGTGAGAGAGAGCAGAGGGGAATAATGCAAATGTTTGTTAAATCAGCTATCATTTCCTGACACGGTGTTCCAGGCACAATTAGGTAAGAGAGGTGATGTCTACTCTCAGTGTGTGTGTGTGTGTGTGTGTGTGTGTGTGTCCAAGACACACAGAGAGAGGATAATGCAAATGTTTGTTAAACCACCTATCATCTCCTGACACCTTGTTCTCTGTGCAATTAGGTGATATGTACTCTCTCTTAGTCTTGTCTTTGTCTCAGTGTGTGTGTGTGTGTGTGTGTGTGTGTGTGTGTGTGTGTGTAGTAGCTGATCTGGTGTGTCTGCCAGAGAAGAGCAGCAATCAGAGAGATGCACGCACACACACACATTCAGACACCACACTCATACATGCACACTCACTTATAAATATACACACATGCATGAGAACGCACATGCATACATACACACACACACACACACACACGCACAGACACACATAGAGTGTGACAGTGCATGGTAATGTCCTAATCAGCAGCAGGAGGGCTTAATAAGACAAACACACACTGTGGTCATATTACTGCTTTATACAGGTTAGCAAACTCCCTTCTATAGAATTAAACATAATAATAATAATGCCACTACTACTGCTGCTGTCATTACTTTGACTACTACTACTACTACTACTGCTACTACTTTTACTACTACTACTACTACTGCTACTATTAGTACTAATACATCTGTTGCTATTTTTACTACTACTAATAATAATATTACAAATAATAATGTACCAGTATTTCAGCTTTATTTTTCAGCAAAAGGAAAAGTAGGAAAGGAACAAATGTGTGTGAATGAATGCAAATTTGAAAATAGAAATTGCATTTGTATGTTCTAATGGGAAATAAAATCTCAGTTAATTTATATGTCACCTATTGACACATGTATATTCCTTTACACACAAAATGAAATATGTGCGGCAATTCATTTGTGTATCAATAACTGTTGGATATATGATTGTGTCATTAATAGCAGCAGTGGGGGAGTTGTTGAGGTTTAACAGTGTTGATTTCTCTCAGTTTTTCCAGGTTCAGTTTTATTAAAATGACATTTAATTGATTTGAGGATTGCAATGCCGGATGAAAAGAGAGAAAACATAAAATACATGAAATAGGTTGAAATAATATTGGAGAAAAAAGGTCTTGACCAGGCTAGTCAAATGGAAATGGAGGTTAGAAAGAACAGAAATTCACTTTATGAAAAAAATAAGATAAAAAACACTTACAATTAAAATTAATTAACATGATGTGAATGGTGAGGGTAAAATAATAAACAGAAATCAACCAAAGTGAAAATAAAACAGGCTTCTTCCAGGCGGTGAAAGTCGCTGTCAAAGATCCGCAAAGGATTGTGCTGGGATATAAATAAGGCACGCACGCGTGCGCACACACACACACACACACGCACACACACACGCACACAGTAAATAAGGCTGCCCAACCAGAACTAACAAAGGCCCACTACGGACAGTCCTGTCAGCACAGCCAGGGAGAGATATTGTAGTGTGTGTGTGTGTGTGTGTGTGTGTGTGTGTGTGTGAGAGAGAGAGTGTGTGAAAGTCTGTATTAGTGTGTGCGTGTGTGTGTGTGTGTGTGTGTGTTCGGACGCATCTGTTTTTGTGCGAGTGTGTGTGGTTGCCTTTACACACTAAGGAATGGTAATTGTCTCCAGTGAGTGTCTCTTCTGCTTGTCATAAGCTACGCTCATTTACACTCAAAATATTGGACTGTGTGTGTGTGAGTGTGAGTGAGAGAGAAAGAGAGAGAGCAAGCAAGAGATAGAATGTGTGTGTCCTCTTTCATAAGCTATGCTCATTTACACTCAAAATATTGGACTGTGAATATGTGTGTGTGTGTGTGTGTGTGTCATAAGCTACGCTCAACTACACTCCAAGCATAGGCTGGTGTGTGTGCGAGAGACAGAGATAGAGCGCGAGAAAGCGAGAGAGAGTGTGTGTATGTCATAAGCTCTGCTCATTTACCCTCAAAACATTGATGTGTGTGTGCGTGTGTGTGTGTGTGTGTGTCCCTCGCTGTTTGCCATGCTCATTTAGCCTCAGTAGCAGTAGAATGGGGAATTCCAATAATAATCATAAAGCCTACTTTATTTTCTCTGTTTGAGGTGAGACGACCGCCTTTCCCCCTCGCCGCCACTTTCCATCCCGCTCAGCCAATCAACTGACACACACACACACACACACACGCGCACACACACACACTCGCTCACACACACGCCAGCCCCCTTGCGTGCCGTTTTGTGGGCCGAAGCGATCGTCGGAGTTATTACATCGAGTGTTGTCTGCCTTGTTACATTTTCACTTTATGAGCCGAGAGCCTCTCGCAGTCCCTCAATACTTAGCATAGACAGCAACTTCCGCCGTGTGTGTGTGTGTGGCTGCTGTTTTCTTTTTATCAGCAGATAGGCCACTGGGTCCCTCACTACTTAGCAAACCCAACTATTTAATAAGCACAGCAGGTGGACGTCTGTGTGTGTGTGTGTGTGTGTGTGTGTGGGTGCTGGGTGGGTGGATGGATAGGTACAGTAGGTGTGTGTGAATGAGAGGAGATAGAGAGAAAGAAAGAGGGAGAGAGAGTGAAAGATTTGCAGCTTCTTAAGAATGAAAGCCTCAAATACATAAAGGTATGCATGTGCGTGTATGCATGTGTGTATCGGTAAAGTTTTGCAGTCGAACTAATGATGTGTGTGCGAGTGTGTGTATGTGTGTGTATTTTCTTTGTGTGTGTGTATGTACAGTATGATATCCAAACAAATCCTAACATCTTGCATTTTTCAATTCTGAATGTATGTTGTAGAAAGTTTGAATGTGAGTGTATGTGTCCTTGTTAGTATGACAAACAATCCTGTTTTCAGTGGTAACTAACAGTGCATATGTTTCAATTCTGAATAAATGTTGTGATATGGTGATATGGTTCATACAAATGAAAATGGATGATTCCCTTACTGGTTTCACCCATTAAATCCAATTCTTCAGCCTTTGAGACAGGGGTTTGCGCCAAAATCAACTGCAATATTCAGAATTAGGGGCGTATATGTCTTTGTGCATGCTTCTCTATCTGTGTCAGTGCGTGCAATAACCTAATGAGTATAATAGGGCTGTTATATTTTTAATAAACACAGCAGGCAGCTGTAGTCAACCAAGGCTCATACCTAAATGGATGGAGAGATAGTCAATGACTCACCATGGTGCACTTACTGCTGATTACAGAAAACCTGCACTTGCTGTGCATATGTACTGTGTGCGTGTGTGTGTGTGTGCGGGCGTGCACGTGTGTGTATGTGTGTGTATTTTCTTTCCGAGATATTATTTTTGCGAGAACACTACTGTGTGTGTGTGTGTGTGTGTGTGTGTGTGCTTATGAGTTACCGTTTTTCATTAGCACACTATTACGTGTGCATGTGTGTTCATGTGAGCGCACACACTCGCATTGTTGTCCAAAACTTCGAAGTTGCGCTGCCCTAGGATGCGTATGCACATTTGTGAACTGTGCATATGTGCGTGTGTGTGTGTGTGTGTGTGTGTATGCCAGAGAAGGGATCCCATTACTTTCATTCTCCACTGGTTAAATGAAACCCCATCTTGGCTATTTCCCCTCCCCAACACCCATTCATTCTCCCAGCGCTACCAGCACAATATTAAAAATCTCCCTGACTCCCAGCACACCAGCGAGTCTCGCCAGCTTATGCGTCTCAAAACATGCTTTTTCCTGTCTGCATGACGTCTTTATGTCTGTCAAAACAATATCAGGTCAAATCTCGGGTGTCGAATACGATCAAAGCGTCGACGTTGGGGAGTGTTTTTTCCTCTATTGTCTTCCAGCAAAGCAAAATTATGGAGTTGAACCAGGGGGGCATAAAGTAAAGTACTCTGCTTTTTTCAGATATGGTTTTTTTTGTTTGTTTGTTTTCTGTTTGTTTCAATGATCAATAAGAGTTTCCTTTCTAAATGAAATGATATTAAATCCCCACCATTTCATATAGTGGGGATTCCAATTGCAAAATAATTGCATGTGTCAAAAGTTAAAAAGGCTACAGAATATGCTGCTGTTCATATTAATTTGCATGAAATAGCTGAAATTGCTTTTATTATTTCTATTATTATTTGTATTAGCAGTAGTAGCTGTAGTACTCACAACTTTTTATCTGTGGAATAGTCACTACCAATATTTAAGCTGACATAAATCTTCATAGTGTAAATTCATTGTAGTATTCATAGTATCTAACTGATGGAAGTTATATGAGGACAGGGTCGTTTAAGGTGAAAAAAAAGCTTAAATTCATATATTTTCTGTAAGTATAATACATTTTTGTTTATATTTGTGGTTGGTTTATGGTTTACCGACCTTTTCATTTCATCCTTGACTGGTATATAATATATAAAGATTATATATTATTTTTTCAACATTTCACTAACATAATAGTGACATCACTAGCATTATCTAAATATCTATTATATAAATATCATTAACATAATCACCTCTGTATGTGTTTGTCTGAGTGTTTGAAATTATTTCTGCCTTCTGTTAAAATGGGAAAAAGATGGCAAAATGATTCCCCCTTTAAAAAAAACAAAAAACAAAGAAATAAACAAAACAATAGGATGCCACTGTAAATAATCATATGTAAGACAATTTTAGGGCATTTCTGCTTTATTAGACAATACATAATCCTCATAAGGATGGACAAGAAAGGTAGAGAAAGAGAAACAATCTTTCATGAAAGAAATGCAAGATGCTTAAGACTGAGGCAATAAAAGCAATAATAAATAAGACAGTTTTAACTCAATGTGTATGAGAGAAATGACAACATAAAACACATGGTTGCATGGATATTAAGACATGGATATTAAATGTGAGGCTAAAAAGCTATGTCTCAATATTTGGACAGGTTGTGAAGCCCACTGCCAGAAACAAGAGAGAAGACTTTGTGTCACTTTTTAATCTGTGATGTTGGATGATTAGGAAATGGAAAATCTGGTGGCAGTATGTGCAGGGTTCATTGTAAGATTTGGAATTGATAGTAGAGATGTAATAAAAAAAGTTTATTTGGATGTAAACATTCCGGCAAACAATATATGTTGACAAAGTACATCATGTATGTCCCATTCATTGACAGTTTAAATTCAATTTAGTGACTTTATTGTCATGAAGCAGTTTTGTCAAAACAGAATACAACATTTAAAGTTTCCAAAATCAAAAAACAGTAGTTTATCTATTCAAATCATATTGATATTATAAATTATTTGGTTTGAAAACATGTGCCTTACAATAATAGATAATCACCAATAGCTATAATAACTATTAATTATTTGTTATGAAAACATGTTCAGCACAATAGTACATAATCACCAATATCTACAATAACTATTAATTATTTGGTTTGACAAAATGTTCTATTCAATGGTACATAATCACCAATATCTATAGTAACTATTCATTATTTGGTCTGAAAACATGTTCTATACATAATCACCAATATCTATAATAACACAAAACAGTTCCAAAGTTAAGACAATTTAGGTATATCAATTCAAAAGTAAGGGCATATTGGACATTGTAAGTAACCAGAGTGTGTGTTTATGTTTGAATGGCTTTAAGCCTGTACCGATCTATACACCACTCAATTTCTACCTATATCGACCTATATATCACTCATTTTAGATTGATGTAGATATAGATGTCTTTTATTACTTATAATAAATGAGCGGTATTCCCCTTTGAACTATTTTTTTCGCCTGGCAAGCAAATGCTAAACTCTCACTGGGGAAACCAGGCTTATTAAAACATATTGCTACTCTTGCCATGATGGGACCCACCAACGTTCGGCCCCTTTATGGGCCCCAGACCATAATTTAAGAAACAACAGATGATTAATTTCTCCTACCAGACTCTTATTTTATCAACTCGCTACATCCTTTATTTAATTTACACCACGACAATCAAAACATCATCCTCATTTTAATGATTCTGAATAAATTGCTTTGACTTTGTGTTATTTAGAGTGAATTAAATTGGACTAACCTCTCGTCACTTAATTTTCCTACTCCATATTTCATTCCACTTAACATTACACACCCGTCTCCCGTCTCCCCTATCGCTTTATGATAAACAAGTTATTCATTATAGTCAGTGTTTGCACTCACTGAACACAATGGGATTCATTAAAAAACAAGATGTAAAAAAAATGTTTTTCAATTTATGCAACAATGTCAGATAAATACTCTCCTCAGCAGAACATCCCTAAATTTATGAAGAGATTCCCATTAAATTTGGTGGACAGATAGGCTTTGGGCCAAGGAACAATTGATTTGATTTCGGTGGTGATCCGGATCTGGAATTTCTGCCATTAGATGATTATATACTGTATATATATATATATATATATATATATTTAGCCATAACTATGAAACTAACAGGGATAGAGACTTGATTCTAAATCCAAAAGTTTGAAGGTTTAAATATAAGTTGGAGAATTGTTCAGAGTTGGTGGAGGTTGAAGTCGTACTTTTTTTTAACTTTTACTTAAGTACAATTTGACTGAAATATTTTGCTACATTTGGAATTGTATCTGTTAAAGTGCAGAAACTGGCCAATTTATGAAGCAAGGTAAGGGAAAGTCAGTGAATGTCCTCAGGTCTAAACCCATGGCCTCGGCCTGTTCACAGTTTTATTAGGTAGAAAAATTTGACAAATTATTTGAAATGAAAACATTTAAAAGTTCAAATTCCCTATCCTCTTGTCCTTTTTGGATTGTATGGAGAAAGCACATGTAACCATGCCCGTTTTTTTAAAGAAACTTGGCAAGTCTGAGTACATTTTAAATTAGTAAAAGTTTTAAAAGTAACAGTACTCACTACCTCAAGGCCAACTGATAAACTCCAACATTTTGGTCGGCTGAAATGTTGTGAATACATTTTGATGATACCTGGAGGCTGAAATAGTGAAAAAAAAAAAAAAGGTTCTTATAATTGGACATGGTGCAAAAAAACAAAAGTGAAAACAGAGAAAAAGTTGCACTGATGATAACCAGATGGGTAGATGTATCTTCAATTTAATATTTTGTAACATACAGTTAAAAGAGTCCTTTTTTTTTTTTTATGCCAGCTTCTCAATGCCCTTTTTTTGATCTTGGCTGGTGTGTGGGCTACTTTTCCTTTTTGATGGTGTTTTCAAAATGTGTTCACCAAATTGCACGCTCACCAAAATGTTCACTAACACTCTAAACACTCCAATTCGCAGTTGTCAAATTAAACAAACCTTTATTTATTTATTTTTGACTATCTCTGCCCCTTACTGTAATGTCGACTTGATGCCCTAACAGGATGTGCGCTGACCCCTTCTCCATTGTGATGGAGTTCTGACCTCTGCTTTTGAGCCAACGCACCCAAAGTAATCACTGGTGCCTTAGTCAACACAGTATGAATACATTTTAATCAGTGGAGATGGCCACACTCTGACCACCTCAACCTCCTTTGAGGTCCTCCTTTCAATGGCAACTGCATTACAGTAACATGTGTATTGCTTTCATGTTTTTTACCGTGCTTTTGTTGCTTTTGCAACAAGTTTTATTTTTATTGTAAAGCACTTTGCATATGTGTTTTTGAACTAAAGCTTACAAAACTTGATATCCCCAAATTATACATAGTTATATATAGTGTTTGGCATGCATATTGTGATTTTATTTCATTTGTTTTAGTATCTTTTCATATTTTATACATCATTTATACCCCATCATAAAACTGTTGATAACTAATTGAGGCTCAATATCCCACAGAATGGTAATGAGAGTGTAAGAAATTGGCTGTCAAATAGATATAAATTGAAAAAGAAGAAGAAGAAGAAGAAGAAGAAGAAAAAGAAGAAGAACCATAGTAATCCTTGATTCAATTTTAGAAGGAAATCTATTCAAACATCACTGCAAAACTGCCTCTGCAGAGGAATATTATAGGAATATTATAGTGATACCATAATAGATAAAGAAAAGTACTGTAAAGTACGATAAGGTCACTTTAAACCAGTTACCATTAGTCCAGGAGCAAACACATCTATAAATATTTCTCCATTATTATTAAGGAATCAGATTATGCTACAATACCTCAGTGTTTAGAAAAAGCAAATGTTTAAATATTAATGAAAAGTTTGCCAGGGTTGTAACCCTGCCCCCCCACTAGTCCAGGACCAATGGATGAAATACAACCATCCTCTAACAGTGTGGTTCTCAAAGTGGGGTCTTGGGCCCCCCAGGGGTCCTTGAGGAAGTCTGACAGGGTCCCCAGAAAAAAAAAGAGGAATAGTTTAATTTCGCTCATATTTCATTTACAATAATAAAAAAGTATAAGAGTGACCATTTTTAATCATAGGTTTCCACTGTATTCTCCCCACCTACAGTAAGGGACAGTTATGTAGTTCTAAATTAAATTATATAACAACAAAATAACAATGAAAATGTGAATAATTAAATGGTATCTAACAACTAAAATCTGCCTGCATGGGGTCTCTGGGACAAAATCTTATCAAATAAAGGTCTGGTGTCGAATAACGCGTTTCTACTTGGGGGATCCTGGATTTGCAAAAGTTTGGGGGCCCCTGAGACGCAAACACACACACACACACACACACACACACACACCACACACACACCATGGAAAATTACTTCCCCTTAATGTTAATGGTAGCGATAAAAATAAATTGAAAGAATTGAGACCGTTAATAACACATGTACAGTTAGAAAGATAACTTGCAATTTAAACTGGAAATCCCTTGGTGAGTCTCTCTCTCTCTCTCTCTCTCTCTCTCCCTTACCCACCCACCCACCCACCCACCGACTCACCCACACACACACACACACACACACACACACACCTACAAACACACATCACACACACACACACACACACACACACACACACACACACACACACACACACAATGGTTACTACAATGTCCAATATCCCCTCACAGGCTAATGACAAGTTCTTGATTTGGAACTGCTTTACATATACAATATATAGTATATATATATAGTAGTATACATAATCATCATACAGAATAATTATTATATTGGTGATTATGTACTATTGTATAGAACATGTTTTTTAACACCAAGTAATTAATGTCCTATTATTATGTCCTATTGTACAGTACATGATTTCAAACCAAATAATGAATAGGTATAGATACTGAAAGACAGAAAGAAAGAAAGAAAGAAAGAAAGAAAGAAAGAAAGAAAGAGGTGTGAGTAGGGATGTAATGGGCGGTAAATCCATCTACATTCAGTTTACCCTCATTTTTATTTGCGGAATAAGGTTTATGTCAGTTTTAGACCATCATAAATATTTAAATGAAATAAATGTATACTATATAATAATAAGTGGTGACAAACTGATGTTATTAAAGTTATATGAGGACAGGGTCTTTTAAGGAAGAAAACATAAATTCATGTTTTTCTGAAAATATAATTGATTATGGTTGTTTGTCTTGTGATTATCACTGACTGGAGGTCCTGAATTGCAGCCTATGAAAATACAGAATAAATAAATAATAATAATAATGATAGTAACAATAATTAATGCAGCCTCTCCTGACAGCCAGACAGTCTTTTCTAGTCAGTTGTCTCATATTTGGTTAAATAAGGGTTAAAGAGAGAGAGCAGCCCTCATAACGATACAACCCTCCCTCTCCGTTATCCTCCAGACCACAATCAGAAACCGGCAGGCTCGCGCTCCTCCGGTAACACACACTCACACATACACACACTCTTCCTCTGTCTCTCTCACACACACACGCACCTGCTCGTGAAGAACGGAGAGCAGCGGATCACAGGAGGAGAGCATCTGTTCTTCTATTCAACCGGAGAAACGGCAGAGAGGGAAAACCAGGCTCCGCCAGTAAAGGTAAGGCAGTTTATATGCAGACTTTTATGGAGATTAATAGCCTCACCCGGTTGCACTAAACGGTTTTTAGAGAAGATGTGTGTGTGTGTGCGCGTGTGTGTGGTTGTCTCTGAGTGTGTGTGAGAAGTTGTCCCTTCACTCTGGATGCAGACACATTGTTGCCTCATTGAAATAAATGGGAATTTGAATGTGATCCTTGATTGATTGTCACTGATTGGTATTTAATTCCTCATGAGGAACTTAGGGAAATTCATCTTTTAGCTTTCCACCCAGGTCAATGGTGCAGGGTCAGCTGCAGAATACAGCTACTTTGGGGTTTAGTGTCTGGCTCAAGGGCACTTCGGCAGGGCAGATGGTTGCCGGCACCAGGTGTGTGTGTGTGTATGTGTGTGTGTGTGTGTGTGTGTGTGTGTGTGTGTGTGGGGGGGGGGGGGGTTGCATGAACCCAGGGTCATCCGGTTGAAGAAGAGCATTATTGCATGCTATTGGACATTGTTGCCTAAGTTGCATCCTAGTTGTAATCTGTGGCATGTGGAGTAGGAGTGTAGACTTCATTCTAGTAGTTAACACCCTAGCTGTAGTGTCTTGCTCAAGGGCACGTGGGCAGGGCCGATGCTTGCCACAGTGGTGGCTTGAATGATCCCAGGGTCATCCCGTTGAAGAATACTTTTGGATATTAATGCGTAAGCTGCACCCTAGTTGCCCGGGATTCAGTATCTTGCTCAAGGGCACTTTGGCAGGGTAGATGGTTGCCGACACAAGGAGCATGAATGAACTACGATCTAATCAACTAATGAATTATTGTATGTTGGTCATTACTGTTGTATACGTTGCACCCATGTTGTACGGAGGCAATGGCTTGCTCAAGGGCACTTTGGCAGGTTGCAACCAGAGCAGTTGCAAGCAGACATGAATGGTTGAATGAACTTGGGGTTGTCAGTTTGAAGGTTACTGCATGCTGCTGAATACTGTTGCCTACTATTGAATACTGTTTGATACTGTTGAATACTGTTTGATACTGTTGAATACTGTTTGATACTGTTGGGTACTGTTAGATACTGTTAGATACTGTTTGATACTGTTGGGTACTGTTAGATACTGTTAGATACTGTTTGATACTGTTGAATACTGTTTGATACGATTGGGTACTGTTAGATACTGTTAGATACTGTTTGATACTGTTGAATACTGTTTGATACTGTTGGGTACTGTTAGATACTGTTAGATACTGTTTGATACTGTTGGGTACTGTTAGATACTGTTAGATACTGTTTGATACTGTTGAATACTGTTTGATACGATTGGGTACTGTTAGATACTGTTAGATACTGTTTGATACTGTTGAATACTGTTTGATACTGTTGAATACTGTTTGAATACTGTTTGATACTGTTGAATACTGTTTGGTACTGTTGAATACTGTTGGATACGATTGGGTACTGTTAGATACTGTTAGATACTGTTTCATACTGTTGAATACTGTTGGATACTGTTGGATACTGTTGAATACTGTTGAATACTGTTGGATACTGTTGAATACTGTTGGATACTGTTGGATAAGGTTGGATACTGTTGCATACGGTTGGATAAGGTTGCATACTGTTGCATACTGTTGCATACTGTTGGATACTGTTGGGTACTGTTGGATACTGTTGAATACTGTTGGATACTGTTGAATACTGTTGGATACTGTTGGATAAGGTTGGATACTGTTGCATACGGTTGGATAAGGTTGCATACTGTTGCATACTGTTAGATACTGTTGGATACTGTTTCATACTGTTTGATACTGTTGGATACAGTTGAATACTGTTGGATACTGTTGGATACTGTTGAACACTGTTGGTTACTGTTGAATACTGTTGGATACTGTTTCATACTGTTTGATACTGTTGGATACAGTTGAATACTGTTGGATACTGTTGGATACTGTTGAACACTGTTGGTTACTGTTGAATACTGTTGGATACTGTTGCATACTCTTGGATACTGTTGCATACTGTTGGATACTGTTGGATATTGTTGAATATTATTGGATACTGTTAAATACTGTTAGATACTGTTGGATACTGTTGGATACTGTTTGATACTGTTGGATACTGTTGGATACTGTTGCCTAAGTTGCAGAAACCGGGTTGCCAGTTGAAGAAGGATGTTATTGCATGCTGTTGGATACTGTTGCCTAGCTTAGCATCGTACTTACATCTGTAGTATGCAGAATATGAGCGGCTATTGGAGCCGTAATTATAATAGTTAATAATAGTTTGGGTTTTACTGTAGCCATTTCAGTATCATTTTGAAAAGCTAAATCAAGTCTCAAACTGACCAAAATACATTTATATTACAGTAACACAATATTACCATATACCACTACTCACAAATACCACAAATACCACAAATAGAGAAATGATGAACCTATCATTTCTGGTTGCAGTGATGTAGTGGAGGGTAAACACATTTGAACTCATTTTTTCCCATAATTTTATGAATTAACCCACCTTTTACCAACCTTTATGGGGGGATTTCATAGTATATACCATAGTACCCTATGTGAAAATAGGGTATTTTAAGGAGAAAAACAATAGATTCATAATTTTTTCTGAAAATATAATTGAATTTTGTTGATACTGGTGGTTGTTTGCCTTTTGACGATCACTGACTGGACATTATACTCTCCTGTTTATTTACCACTACTACTTCACGGATTCAGATTCTTGCATTTTTAAGGTTGTCATATCAAAACTATGAAAATAATTAAGAATAAACTTCTGTCCTTGAAAGCCAATGAAGTGCAGTTTTTGGTTTACAGTGTAAACTGGCTGAAGTGAGCTGGCCAAAGGCCCATGATAAATTAAATATCATCTGTTATTCAGGACACTTAGAGAGTCAAGGTTGCTTTGCTCTCAAATGATTCAATCAACCTTGACTTGCAATTATTAACTTGTAATTAACTTATAAAGAGTTAATAATAGCGGTATTGACTCATGAAGTTATTGCACGTAATTACATAATCAATGCTGACTTACAAGCGAGTGTTGGCTTATAATGGACTCACTGGTAGTAATTAGATAATCACTGGCTTACAAGTGAGGTATGAGGAGTAATTTAACATGATGGAAACCTCTAGCCTAATGCAGCTTTTTAAATTCACTAGTAATTCACACTCGATCAGGGAATGACAAGTTGAGTGAAGGGTTGTTGATAAAGAGTCATTTCTATTGGTGAACACTGTTTTCCCATATTTCTTTAGATACATTCCATTTTTGTTGTGTGCGAGTGTATTGTTTTGATCCAGATCCCATTTTTTTTTTTTGATCCAGATCCCTATTTTTTTTTTTTTTAAGTGAAGCCCGTTGGCAAATCGTTACGCATTGCCGAACCTTTCTCTACATTTCCGATCCCTGCTTTTTGTGGAACAAAAACCATTAGTTGAGACTATTTGTCAGCAGTGCGTAACTTTAATCTCATGATAAGGAACTTTAATGTAGCCTAGTTAATTTTATAGAAAGATCATTTGCAGAGCGCTCCTCAGCATTTTACATTAGTTTTATATTTTGGTCATTTAGCTGACATTTTCCTCCAGAATGACTTCCCGTGAGTCTAACAGTAGAATGAGCTTTAACTCCTAGATCACCCAAAATTACAAGCAACCAATAGTCAGGCGGTCAAGGGTCGGAGGTCACAGCACCCTGACAATAGATGGAACAAATATTCCTCTGACCATAGAATGATCATGGATGATAGAGAAGTGCCAGGGAAAGGAAATAAGAGCCAGAGAGAAAAGGTAGAAAAGATGTTATTTTCTGCTGCTTCACTGTTGGTATCAGCCTGTACTCCAACTGAAGTGATCAGTTGTCAGATTGACCGATTTGGAAAATGTCACAAGATAGCGGTGCTGTAAATTAACATTGTGCTGCAGCACCTAGGTTGTGCCGTCTGGGGATAAAAAAAGCCTGATTTGAATCCTGATTTATTTGGATTTTGGCCTTGGGAAGGATTATACAGGCAATCCCAGTTTGAGTCTGGACTGGAGTGACCTCAGTGAAGCAAAAGCAAGTTAATCAAAGGGTTCAAAGGATAATAACAGCCCATCATTGGAGGAATATTGGGATTACGAAGTGGGTTTCTTTCTGTGTTTGTTGCTCTTTAATTCCCTCTGACGTATTTTCTGATAGGCCATCTTCCAGTCAGCGAAAAGCAAAAAACCTCCAGTATAAACAAAAATCTTTTTTTTATTTTTTTATTTTTTTTTCCAGAAATGTTGTTTTTTCCCATTAAAAGACACTGTCCTCCTATAACTTACAGCAGTTTGATACTTCTAACTGTGGTGTGTACTAGGATTTTTTCTTATATCATTTTTTAGATTTACAAGATTTGCATCAGCCTCAAAAGATGTGCAAATTCCACAAATAAAAAGGTGGATAAACTGGATTTAGATGGGTTCACCCTCCACTAAATCCCTTGTCATCTCAGTATTATTTTCCCAGAATTGGTTCAGTGTAAGAATTGCTGTGATTTAATAAAAATCAGCAATGGGGCCTACTGGTAGTAAGAGAGTCGACTCACACCGGCTCGGTCTCCTTTCCCTCCCTGTTGATTTTAAGATTCACTTTTAACAATGTCTTAGTAATTAGCCTATGAATGTTTTGGAGAAAACTGCCAGCCTAATTAAATAGAAATCTGCTCTAGTAAGAGCGCAGCCAAACACCAAACCGCTACTGTTCAGATCTAACCATGTTTTTTTTTTTCTATCACAGTATTCTGTCCTTATTTCTGTGTTTATGTCAAAGGCCATCTAGCAATAGGAACTAATTAGTTTATTTATGCTTTCCATGTTGATATAGCCTTGTGTATTATTTAGGTTTTTTTTTTCATTAAAATGCTGTGGGCCTATGCGTTGGCCTCTGCTGCTAACTGCATGGCTTATTATTTTCCAGAGTTCTCTATTGATTGTTGAGGTGATTTCCACAGTAATATGTTGCTGCTCTCTCTGAGACATCTGAAGGTCTTTTGGCCAGACTGACTAATCTGTTATTATAAAGTAATGCCAGTGCTGGCAGATGGAAATCTCCTATCGCCCGAAAAAAGTCACTTTTCCAGGTGACTGAGGAAAAACAGCTTGATTTTCTGATTGATGAAGATGTAATTTTGAAAATATAGTATGAGGTAAAAATGGGCTTCGGTGGGGGCTTTGGTCAAGGCAATTGCTGTGCACATAAAGGGTCAATGTACAGTAAGCCTTCAGGTCAAGTAAACAAAATAAAAAGCGCCAAAATTGGACTTTCTGGGTTGTCATTTTCCTCTCCTCTCAGTCTCACAGCAATTTGACTGAACTCAATTTCAGCTTCTCATGTGTGTGTGTGTGTGTGTGTTGAAATCCTGATTTTTGATTTACTTAGAGGAAGAAAATCCTCTGAAAGCCCAGCTTCCATAACTTTCCCTCGAATGAGTTGGCATCCACCACACCATCCATGATGTAAATGACACTTTTTTTAAATAAATGAGAGATGGCTGGTGTGATTTGTGAATACTGATAAAGTTATTAATATAAATGCGGGAGTGCTATGGTATTCATTTCCTGTTTTAGAAGGGATTGGGGCTGTGAACCCTAGAGTCATAAGGCTCTGACACCAGAGAAGAAGAGAGACAGATAGACTGACGTACACTAGACAGGTAGAGAGAGAGAGAGGTGTCCCCTGTCTTCAGCTATGATCATTTATTTATTTGCACTCAGAATATTGGTATGCTATTGGTATGTGTGTATGTATTGTATGGACCCAGATCATTTTGTATCCTCTGTTTTTTCACAATTTGCATTTATCAATACATGGGGAAAAAAATCTTGAAAAAAGCCGATTGGGACAACAGATCCCAATGGCAGCCAATAGGAGAAGCTGACTGACTTCAAAACGTCCGTGTTTGAAATCTACTGAAAAGTGACAATATTTCTCAATATTTCCATGATTATGGTATAGTTATACAATGGAATATCTGCTAAATTATGAGCTGTTACACAGACACTATAAATGCAAAAAAGAACTTCACAGAGTTCCTTTTCTTTTAACCTCTCTATGTCATTTTTGGGGTGGGTGATAGGCCTTTTGATAGTCTGTTGTGTCCAATTTGCATTTTATCGCTATTACACTGAAAGCACAGAGTTGCCTTGAGTGTTTCGTCCTTCTCTTTCAGACTTTGGTAGTCGGCTCTTAGACCTCATTTACACCTGCTGCTATTAAAATGCAAACTGCGCTTGCATACGCCGTCCGGGTAATGAACGATCCGATTGCACTTTTTGCATTTACACCTGGTGGTTATGTATGCGAGTAGGTGGGGAGGCGGCGACGAATGCTAACGTGACAGGTGTTGCTGTACAGCCTGGACCCGCTGAAGCTCCTCACCCATCCCCGCTCTGCCATCGGCCTTGAGATTTCTTCATATATTGGTCTATTTCTGTAGCAACTGTCCAATTTGGCGTGGACAGCGCTGTCACCTCGCACTGCTATCAAACATCGAGAGGCTCCAGGGGCGAGAATCATCCACTTTTGGTGCGTTATCTCGGTTGGGCCGGTACGGGGTAACTGGTTTACTGGTTTATTCATGCATGGCAACAGGGAGACTCAATCGCAGGGTATCAATGCAGGGTATCAATGGTTCATGTAAAGATTAACCTGAATAAGACCTTAAAGCAATATTCCACTTAGTTTTAACATGGGGGGTATTTGGCACAATTTACACCAAATTGTAAAATGTCAGTTTTCAGGTTATTTTTGTGGCCTCATTCAAATGAATGGGAAGTAAAAATCAGAACACTACAAACTCGTCCAGCTGCATCTGATCTTGGTGAGGAGTTTATATTCTGGTTTTCATGGCGGTCGAGTGCCAAATAACCCCCCATGTTAAAACTAAGTGGAATATTGCTTTAACTGGAGTACGGTCAATAGCAGGGTTACTCTGGCATGTAAACGTAGCCAGAGTTTAACGGATGGATATCATCCTTTATCACCAAATAACTGGCTGACAGAACATATCACTGGGGGCATCCTGGTGTCTAGACCAGTGAGGATGCGTAGAATGCACACAAAGACGCACGTAGGGTCTGATTCCTGGCCTTTGCTTTTCTTTGCCGCTGCATACTTATCTCCTCACCTTCCCCTGTCTTCATCCTCTGTATCCTGAGTGTATCCTGTATTCACACCATCTGCTCTTTCCACGAAAAAACCGAGAGAGCGGCTGAATCCAGGTCAAAGCTCTGATCCATTATTGATTCTGCCAATGAAAACCACTTCAGGTCCTGGTCAGATTTATTGGTGTAGCAGCAGAGAAACATGAGAAAAACGACAAAGAACACGAGGCGACAGTAAACATGTCGCCCGGCACAAATTATGTCCCCCCCCCTGCCTCTGGGCCAATCAGAAACAAATATGCCATCTTGTTTTCACAAATAATTGTAGCGCCCCCCTTGGTCCAATCCGTGTAATTTTGAAAATGTTGTAACGCAGGGAGTGAGATGCATTGTCAAGTTTTGTCAAAAATCCAGTTTGTGGTGTCTGACATATTACGTGTGACTGAAGTTTTTTACACATTTCTACAGTAATAAATATATGTATCGTATTTTTCAAATTACAGTTGAACCCTGTTTATCCAAACCTTAGAGTTCCGCTATGAATGGACATCCCAACCAAACAAAGAAATCATTCATCTGGCATTTGAGACTGTATCAAGCTGTAGATTCATCCAGTTTGCCCGGATTAAATACCGGTGTTGGTTTGGTCACTGAAGTGATGACTCGAAACTTAAGAGCGAAACACAAAAGTGTCTCCTAAACAGCAGTGAAGCAACGCAAAATATTGCAACTCTTGAAGAACAATCTAAACAATAAGAACCTGAAGGCAAGACAGAGATGAAGGAGAGGAAGACAGTGTAGAGAAAGACTTTTTAACCTTGAGAATACCAAGACACGCTACTGATGGTGTATGTCAGAGAAAGAGAGAGAGAGAGAGCGAGAGAGAGGGAGGGGAGATGAACGAGGGAGAGAGCGGTCCTGGCAACCATGTCTTATTCATTGGCAGGTCATTGGCATGGGGACCCACACTGCTAAATTATGAAGAACACAGCAATGGAACAGGACATGACAGCTTCACACACACACACACACACACACACTGCAAAAAATATCCATCTTGACAAGTCATTTGATCCAGTATTGTGATTTCAAATCCTGTTTTTCTTCAAATCTGCCAATGCGGGTGAGATGATTTCACTTGTTTCCAGTGCAAATTGACTCGAATCAAGAATTGACTTGAATGATTTTAGTCTAAAGCGTGTGAAAAGATATTCTGCCTCTGATGAAGGTCTCATACACCGAAAGCTTGGCTTAATTAATTAATTGTAATTTTCATTGATCGAAGTGTGCTGAACATCTTTATTCTACCTAATTTCAAGATAGTTACACTTGTTTGTAGAAAATTCTTGAAAAGAGAAACTGCATATAAAAAGAAATGGAATTAACGCATCTTTTGGCCGAAATTTTCAGTTGGTTTAATAAAATTAATAATTGAATTCTGAAGATGAGACTTGTTACAATGGATATTTTTGCAATAAAGCAGTAATTGGTCAGTCGTCATTTTGCATTTCTATTCTATGAGACTTGCTCCATTGTAGCAAGTCTCATATTCAGAATTCAATTATTAATTTTATTATTATTATTATATTTTTGCAGTGCACACACACCCACATGCTTTCACATACACACAATCTCTTTCTCTCTCTCTCCCTCACACACACACACACACACACACACACAATAGTAGTAATGTCATGCCCCACATGTACCCATGTTTGAATCCATGTCCACCCCACAATACAACATTAGAAGATCCCCCAGGCAAGTTATTGATTTTCATCTGTTGCCTCACGTCTCCCATACACACACACACACACACACACACACACACACAAACACACACACAGGGATTCATGTCTCACCTCTCCGACACGTGCTGGGAATCCCCTATAGACAGGGTTTGCTCAGCAACTGAAATATTTACACGAACACACCGGTTTTTTTTTGTTTTTTTTTTCAGGTTAGGCCAAGATGTAGTTTGGGTGAAAGTAACATTAAAGTTGGAGAGAACATTTGACATTTTTGCCGAGCATAAGTGTGTGTTCATATGTACTGAATGTACAAAATATTAGCGCCATCTCCCTGATATTGAGTTTCTCCTTTTGCACAATCCGCAGCTCAAATCCCTCTCCAACTCATCTGCTTCTGTTAATTCTCTCTTAATCTCCTTTGTGATTGATATGAATTTAATCAGGGACATCAATAAGAGATAATGGATTCACCTTATCAGTATACTTAGTAAGTCTCCAAAATATTTTGTACATTCAGTGTATATTCAACATGCAGCCGCTGATATTAGTTATCCCATGTATCTTTGTTTTGTTTTGCCACCAGTAGTCTAAAACTCATATATTGTAAGTAATCCAATGGAAAATATCTAATCTCTACTGTCTGATGTCTAAAAAACGAATCAACAAATTGATAAGCTGTAAGAAAATACCAGTCAAATGATCACTTTCCCAGCCTGTGTGTATTAGAGGTGCATCGATACCAATTTTTCAGAACCGATACATTAAGTAGACCGACTGATACAAGTACCAATCCAACTACTACTCAATTTACAGTAATTCATGCTGCCTAGTATTGACCTATCATAGAATAATTACAAGTGCATTGTTTGCATTTATTTATTCATTTGATCAAATCATGCACTGACCATTATAAAGAAAATAGAAATAAAGAAAGTAAGTTACATCACATAGGTTAGATCACAATAGGTTAACAGACAAAAACAGCTTTTTCAGAATAAGTTAACAGATAAAAACAGATTATTCAGAATAAGTTAACAGATAAAAACAGATTATTCAGAATAAGTTAACAGATAAAAGCAGATAAAGAACAGTGCTGTAGACCTAATAAAACAGAATGTCATTTAAAAGCATAGCCAGGACTCTTCTAAACAATAGCAACATTTCAGCATTTTCACCTGTTAGGAGACATTTTTCCTCCTGCCAGATTTTGTATTTATTATTATATTATATTTTAAAGTATTGATATCAGGACACCTTAATTTGCCAATCCAAGGGCAATAGCCTGTACTGAGCTGGATCAGTGCCAATCCTCATGCATACACACTACAGATACTATTGGTCCATCTGTAGCGTGTATGCATCATGATGTATCATCATAGCTACATTTTCAGTGCTCTAGACAATTACTGTAACAGGCAGAGAGAATTTGTGCATTAGCATAAAGTTGCCCTCTTTTTTAACCTTTATTAATCCAGAGAAACTTTGCTGAACACCACTGGGAGCGTCCCAGTACAACCACAGTCTTCTACTGCCTGTCACTGGGCAGTTCAACTGACAACAATGTATATCACTACCTCAATAGATGAAGTAGGTAGAAAGATGGAGGGCAGCGAGAGAGGAATGCTTGTATTAAGGTTGGTATTAAGGTTGGTTAGCTGGGAAGTTTGCCGGGCTGAGACCTCTCCTGACGGAGGATAATTAGTTTCTTATTGAATAGATTCATCATTAGAAGATGCCTCTTTGTTTAGTCTCACAGAGAGAGAGATGAGGTCTAGATTGCTGTGTGTATGTGTGTGTGTGTGTGTGTGTGTGTGCGTGTGTGTGTGTGTGTGTTTGTGTGTGGGTGTGTGGTGAATGCAAGGCTAAAGAAATGGCAGTTCAGGTCTCGCAGAAAGTGAGCAGGACATTTTAGGCATTAAAGGGGCAGTAAGCAATCTATGGCTTTTATCAACCTCTATTGGCAATCAGTAATTATTACAACGTCTTGGATAGAAGTTATCTCCCCCTACACAAGTCTCTGGGGGTTTGGGGTGGGGTAAGGTGGCCATTTTAGGACATCCTCAGTTGCCTTTGTCATTCGTAGATGTACTTTGTCAGATTTAGATGGACTTGCGTCATCTAAGTTTGACAAAGTACAGCTAAACCTGATAGAACTCCATTTAACACAATTGAGGCTAGGAAATCATTCAAGTCAATGGAGGACCTCCATTATGGAGTCCATTATGGGTAGAAACGCAACGGCCCCTTGTGGGGGCGTTTGTCATTTTCAACCGGAAGTGATGGTTGGCATAGCAACTAGTAAACAATGTATGTTTTCAATAAATTAGTCTTTTTTAATACATATTTTATTATTTGAGTTTTTATTAAAGATATTTGTAGTGATGAACTTTAACATAAATAAAATATTGTGGTTATTATTGTCGATGAAAATATGTTCCAACTCTAGTTTTGGTAAATAACCAGCCTTTATAAGACAGATTACTTTTTAGAGTAAGCTAGAGGCGAGCTACAATAGATTGCTCGGTACCTCGCTACCCTAGCCCTAGGTAGCTAGCGCTAGCTTGCTAGCCCAAACAGAGGTGCTCCTCCATATTCCATCATCTTCCGTCAAGATACACTGTGCAGTACGAACCATTGGGTGGTGACTCTGCATTGAGAATTCAGGCACGTCAAATTGACGGATCAATTGTGTACGAGGCGTTAGTCTGACAAAAGACAGCTAAACCTGACTCAAGTCCAGCTAAATCTGACAAAGTATATCTGCGAATGACAAAGGCGGCTGAGGATGTCCTAAAATTGACACCGTAGTGGGGAGAGTCTTGAAACTGCAATGGGTGGGGAGTTTTTCTTCCAAAATAAAGTACGGGCCGGAAAGTGAGTTTTGAAAGGCAGAAATCTCAGCAGCTGGCCAAGTAATCGTTGAGTCATTGGTATTACGTAAGCAACAACCCTATCTACCACCCACAGATATATGATGGTCTGTTTCTGCTATGGGACAGTAAAAATCCTACTTATTGATGCTAATGAAACAGGATATATAGACATTGACAAGTCTTTATGTAAACATTTTTACCAAATTCAAAATCCCAATTTTTTTTTTTTTACCGAAGTCTTGCAGAGAAGATGTTTTTTTCCTCACAGAGAACTCCTTTTTCTTATGTAATCTTTGTTTAACCAAAGTCAATTCAGAACAAATTTAATTTACAGTGACGGCCTGGGAAGGATAAAGGAGAGAGTTCACATCGCTGAAAGTGCTAGAATGATAGCCTTCACTCATAGGAAATCACACATATACGCGGACACACACACATACACACACACAGCACAGTCCTCAGTAGAGATGTGAGGGATTAAACCTTTATTGATCGTTAATGTGAAATAACCTTTAGGATGGGAACTCTGAAGGGACTTTAATTGCAGCCGCTAAGTGTGTGTGTGTGTGTGTGTGTGTGTGTGTCTGTCTGTCTCTCTGTGTGGGTGTGTGTGTGTGTGCGCGCGTGTGTGTCTGTGCATGTGACATGGTGTGCGTGTATATGACCTTTGGGCAAGATGCTGATTGAGGAAGGCTCTCTTGCTTTAATCAAACTTTGTCTCATTAAAACCTCCAGACACAGAACAACCGTGACTTGTTACAACAGAATGGCAGAATAGAACAGAACAGAATAGAATACAATAGAGCAGAACAGAATCGAACAGAATGTAGATGTTAAGTTCTTGAGTGAGATGTTAACTCCTAGGATTTGCTCAGTAGAGACTGGGATTTTCGTCAACATGCAGCAAGATGTCTCAAACCCCTTGCCAGTGATAAAACATTGTAACTTGGAAATTGGGATATTGCAGTCAAGACTCTAAATTATGATTTCAAGTTGGAGACAGATATATTGGTTTGTCGATATTCGCCTTTAATTAAAAGCCAGATCTGGTCCAGTCATGATCGTTCACCTCTGACATGATGGAGGTTCCTCTCTGACCACAGCTAGTCAATATGTTTTAATTATTATCTTTATTATAACAGATGTCTGACCAGAGAAATCATTCCAGGATTTTACTCAGCAGTCTGTAAAACCTGCAGTGAAACCTGCCTCACTCTGCCTTATGGAGCTGCTAACCCACCTAAAACTATTTCATTTTGTCTTTCAATGGAGAGTTTTAGTGTCCCACGATGGTCTAAATGCTGTTTCAGAGGCTTTTCCACCCTGACAAGAATACAATTCTTTTTCATCATTTTTGGGGATTTTGTTTTCTGCCTGAAAATGGTCAAATGTAAAGATACGGAATCTGTGCACAAAATATCTGCTGTTGCCCGATATCAGCCTTCAAAGACCCATATCGCTCGAACCCTTTCGAGTTCAGCCTTGTGTTTTTCCTGCAGCATTAACAGAGAGATGAGAGCTTAGCTATCATGAACAGAGCCACTTCTTTTCAGCCTCTGATCCGTCCATGTTTGTGTTGCAGAGTCTGTGGTCCTTGCCATAATACTCCCACTGGGTGTCCATTATCTGTGACTCTTGCTGTCCCTTTTCCCTTCTTTATTACTCCAATGCTTTACAGCATTATGACGGCGCTATAAGAGTGTTTCATTCGTCTACTCTCTGCGGCAGATGTCTGTGTTTGGTTGACATATAGCTAAACTACACTTCGCTATACTGGAACGGTCCCTTTCAGACCGAGAGTTAAGAGTTACAAGAGAGAAAATACCCGGTCATAATTCCACTCCATTGAGACACAGTGGACAGATGCTATCGTCCACTTGAATCCATGGGTTTTGTCATAATACGGCCTCCCACCGGGTGTTCAGTATCTGTAGGCTCAGACAGAAAAAACAAAATCCCTCTTCTGTCTGCTTCTCCTTGTTCCATGCACTTGTCATCTTGTTGTCTCTGGCACCTCTTTATTATTAGACTTCTTGTGATGATAAGAATGTCTTCTTATTTGGCCGTTTGCGGCATCTTTTGCTTAAATCCCAAAAAAATAACTGGAAATTGGAGAAAGGTGGTGTTGTTTTTCAAATGATCGAATGTTCCTGTACCATATGTATGTTTGTACTATGCACTATTGCTGCATTCACGTGCTGTCAGAAATATCTTAATTAAAAGGTAAGCGCACATAAACCCGACCCGATAAACTGGTAAAATTCAGATTTTTAATGATACCCAAGTTGAAATGTGAGATGTGAAGCCATGATAACAAATGAAAACTAAAAATGATGTATTATATTAAAATTATATTACATTATTGTTGGCATTCTATTATAAATAATTAGTGCTGAAAAAAAAATATATATATACAATGACTTATGGCTAACAAATTAATTAAAACATCAATCACATGCCTCCTCTTCATTCTGTCACTGCAGCAGTAGCCCACCATTTCTTTGAATGTCAAGTTGCAATTGTTCACCGTTTTCATCTTTCTAGAAAGCATGGATTTGTTGTAAGTACACATTAAAGCTGGGGTAGGCAACTTTCTCTTTGTATTATTTGGCGAGGATTTCATAACACCTTTTCAGCTATCAGTAATAATCAGTAAACTGCGGAGAGAAAGCTAATATATCCACAGACAAGATGAGGTGAAACAGCCTTAAAGCAAACTGAATACTGGGACTGGAATAAACTTGTTGTGTACGGAAGCCAGTTATTTTCTCCACTGCTCATGTTCATCAGGAAGGAGCCACATTCAGGTCAGTCAGTCAACTGTGGTAGCTAATCTATGTGTGACCAAAAAAATACATTTTTGCCAGGAAATATTTCAGTAACAAGTAGACTGAGCTAGCAGAGCTGTGTTTTGCATAAAACGTTTGGAAATTATTGAGTTTGCTATCAAAACGATGCTCTCTCCCCCGTATAAAGTGATGCTCTCTCCCTCGTATCACAATGTGTGTTTGTAACCACAATGACTAATCTATGCTGACAAAAAGTATTTTTGCTGGCGAATGTTTTAGTAACAACTAGATTGAGCAAACAAAGCTGTGTTTTGCGTAAAAGATTTGGAATTTATTAAGTTTGCCCCTTTCATGCACGCGCCTCAGCCTCGTTTGGAGGGGAGGAAGGGAGCAGAGAGGGACGAGGGCTGATTTTTTTTGTTGCATGCATTCAAATTCTTGCTCATCTCTCCAAAGTTGCCTACAGCTGCTTTAACATCAGTTGGGTCCTGACCCCTCAAGCATGAAGAGTGACTGAGATAATGGACCCATAAGGATAAGCCATACATTATAAAGGTCATGTGTGGGCAGGATGAGCCCTGGTCAGCACTAATGAATCACAGCGTCTGTGAGTCATCCGATTAGTATTGTACTGTAAGTGTGGCGTCCCGGTGTACATGCACTGCTATCTGGCTCGCAACCTTTACCGTACATCATCCAACCCTCTTTCACCACTGATGTCTATCTCCATCGAATACTATCTACTGAAATCTGTACTATCTGTAAACTCTGCTTTTAGATAAGTACTATATAAATTCAGGTTATAATTATCATGCAGTAAAAATCGACGTAAAAATATCTCTACAGAATTAAACACTGTAGAGGCTCCATTTCTCACCACGTCACGCTAATGTATCTCATTCACTACTATTAATTACTTAATTAATTACTACTAATTTGCAACTGTTTATTAGCTTGCTACTATTCATTATAGGGGCATTAAAGAGATAATCCGCAAGATTTTTGATTTTCTTGATTTTGGCGACACCTTTGGTGAGAAGCGGTCATTGCTTTGGTGTTTTGCACTAAATGTAGGCACTGGCCTAACATACTGTAATAATGAAGACAGTCACTCACTTATATTTCTTCTACTTTCTTATATTTATTCTAAACAAACTGCTGTTGTTGCTCCTAAACCTAAAACGCACCACTTCCTGTGCAGCAGAGGAAAGAGGGATTCCTCATAGGTGTTTAGAACAGCAAATGTAAAAACTTTCATCAACTGGCTATAGGTTGAATCACTGTTGTCTGGTATCAATCGGCGATGGAGAGTAGCAAAAGTGACATCTATTTATATGAAACAATTGCGGATTATTACTTTAAGTAATCTATGGCTTCATTGCCCTCTATTGGTGGCCAGTAGGAATTGCAGTAACATTGATAGAACTCATCTCCTACACAAGTCTCTGGCAAAGCAAACAATAGTCACAATTTCTCAACTCTATCAACCCCCGCAGATATATTATGGTCATATGGTTTTGTGCTATGGGATAGTAAAAATGGCGTACTTATTGCCCCTTTAATTTTAGTGATTCAAAACCATCTCTAGCCACACTGACACCTCACTGATCTACCATGAGTAGCCTATAGTAAATTCCCAATGTTAATCTCTCCTATGAGATGATTGTACTGGTGCCACGCATTTGCTCAACATTTGGAAGTGTTGCCTGAAAGCGTTTAAGCGTTGAATCTGCTCCCCTCTGCCCCTCAGATTACATGACACTTGCTTGTTGTTGCTGTGTGCAGTATATCTGGACATTATCTGGAGAGCTGCCATGACAAGCTAGCCTTCCAAACAACAAGCAGAAATCAATAACCCTGTTGCCCTGCTCATCCCATTGCTGACCAGCTGACTCCCTGTGTGTGTGTGCGTGTGTGTGTGCGTGTTTCCAGAACCTCTAAGAACAAACAGTCTTTGACCAGACAGGCCTTATTGTGTTGCTTTTCCACCGCTGTTTCTCTCTCCCCCCTTGGCCTCAGTAGAATTATAAAAAACCTACTATAGGATTCTCCTCAGGAATTTTGTGACAAGGTGGTGCTGGATTTACAATAGACTGGGGTTTTTAACTCTGGGGACATATATTTTGTTCTTATGGTTGCCTAACCAGAGAGAAACTGGTTGTCTAAGGCAGTGATTCTCAACCTTTTTCATATCAAGGACCCCTAATTTGTTACACTTTAGGGCCACGGACCCCCATTTGATGAGATTTTGTCTCTCAGACCTAAATCTGAAAATATTTTTATTGTTAGATATGATTTTGTCGAGAATTCCATGACTATCTGTATTGTAGGTAGAGAGATAACAGTGAAACTAAAACTCAAAATAGTCATTTTTCTACATTCTCTAATTGTGTTAACTTCTTGTAGGCTAAATGAAATAATGGTGAAGTTTAACAATTTATCAATTTGCTGGGGACCCCCTGGAACCCCCTCAAGGACCCCTGGTGGTCCCCGGTCCCCACGTTGAGATCCACTGGTCTAAGGAACAGCAGGCTAAGGTGTTACTATGTATCATAACAGAATTCGTTTGAATCTGGCTCTGGAACACATTTCACATATTTTTCACTGTATACTTACGAGATGCTAACCAAAAGATTTGAACTTCTATAGCCAGAAATCAGTACACTGCACACTCATGTTTACAGACCCGGCCGGTCTGTGATGCTTTATACCAAAGGGACAAGAGAGGCAAAAGATCTAGTAGTGATGAATCTAGCTTTCTCTGGACGGAGCGCTCATTCATTGCGGTTTTATTAGACACTTTTGGATTTCACTCTTAAGTTTCAATTCATCACTTTCTGTGTGGGGATGGGTCATTCTTGTCTGTTGCAGCCCCACTTTGTGATTTAGGCTCAGAAGACAGCTGGATTTTTACATACAAATCTTTACGCTATAATACAGAGAGAGACTGCTATACAATGAACTATTGGCACTGTATTGCTGCAGCAAAGGCCGAGTCTCACGGCACAACTTCGATTGTATTATTGCTATTGCACAACAATTTTTGTATTAAAAAAAAACATACAAAAGAACAACGTATTTCATAAATTTCAACTGTTTTTAGTACTCCGCCAACAAATGTAGTTCCTGAAGTTTGATACTAATTTGCAGTATGAAGTAATTTACGATGCAGTATGAAGAGTAATAAATCGTACAATGTTTCCAACGAGACAGGTGTAGACAGGTGTATTTTTTTTCAGACTGGCCTTTTATACTGATTGTTAGTGCAATATAGGCTCCATGTAAACCAAGCTATTGTTCACTAGTGTAAATAGGGAGGCAGAGTCAGGGAACACAAATGCATGCAGCTATTATAGCGATAACTGCCATATGATATCAGCTCTTTCTTCTGCTTAACACTGTTCGATCTTTCTTAACGGATAATTCTGGTAATTTTGACATGTTTTAATCGTTTTTTTGGAGTTCGACTGTTGGAGTTTGCATTGGCCCTGTGAGTAATGTGTTGGAGAGCAGCGCCCCCTTCAGCTGAGGGGCATGTAAAGCTCTACAGTGAATTAAGTGACTAAAGTTTGAATACAATCGACCTTCATGATGGCAAAACACTAGGAAAATAAGGTCCAGGCTGGAAATAACCGGAATTATCCTTTAAACTCACACAGACAGTGAACAGAATAGGGATTGTGTTTTGGTCAAAATTCTATTATTTATTTGTGATTTGTGATTTTTTTTTAAAATTTTTTTAACAAGACACAGAGGCCCAGTAAACTGTAATCTTCGTTTTTCTATATTTATGCAAAATTTATAGCTGAAATGTATAATGTATTTTAGTAATTTGTGTTAACAAGGAAGATGTCATTATTATTATTATTTTTAATATTATTAATATTATTAATGTTATTGTTGTTGTTGCTGTTTTATTGTTTACCATGGCGTGCAAGTGGTGCAATAGCAAGCACAACATACAGAAACATAACTGCACACACACACACACACACACACACACACACACACACACACATTAGTGTAGAGAATCTTTTTCTCTCACACGTACACAAACACAAAATACAAAACATACATAATTACACACACACACACACACACACACACACACACACACACACACACACAGACACACCTACCTGCAATCACACAGACACATTAGCGCCCAGGCTCACTCTTGCTCTCTCTCTCTCTCTCTCTCTCTCTCTCTCTCTCTCTCTCTCTCTCTCACACACACACACACACACACAGAGTGTCATAAGGTGAGTGGGATAGAGATTCTCCAGTAATTTCCTCCCTTCCATTTGGATGAACAGAAAGGAACAGCAGTTGTTTTTCCAACTCCATTCTCCGGTTTTTTCACCCTCATGCTGTGTGTTTGTGTGTGTGTGTGCGTCTGTGTGTGTGTGTGTGTGTGTGTGTATTGTGAAAAGTAAATTGCTACCCACCCCGAACATCTAACCTCTGTACAGTCAGTCAGCGGGACATTGTCAGTAGTCGGCTCCATGCTAGACTACAGTGAATCTCACAGATAATAAGAAGAGACCACCATTCTGAAAGGATGTTTATTCATCGTAAAACTATTGCTGTTATTATTTTTATTATTGATATTATTATTATTATCATCGCTGTTGTTATTATTGCATTACTTAAAACAAGTGTTAAAACACTACCGTGCAAGAAGTTACAAGAAAGTGGTTTGATTTAAAACTGTTCCCTAAAAGCGTATTCAGCCGAAAGAAAGTCAAGGAAGGAAAAACTCTCTCTCTCTCATTCCCCTCTGAGTCCAGATGATTTGGGACTTTGCAGCATTTTAGCCCTTTAAAGAACATCGAACAATCATTAACTGAAATATCACAACAAATTAATACTACAACAAATGCTTTTATTTAAAATAGTGCTTTCTTTATGCTATGTAATAAATTGAGAAAAAGCAGACATACGTTCAAAGCAGCCTATTTATCCTGCAGTTTCATCAATAAAAGTGCAAGACTTGACGTACAAGCCGAAGTGCGAGTTGTCTCAGTCTCAGATTTGTGTAAATGTACTTCAGATGCCCGATAACTTTGATAAATTCCAATTTTCATGTGTAAACAGAATAGTCAGTGCAAAGGAATTACAAAAAAAAATAGTTTGATAAATGCTCATGTTGAACCATATGCAGATCAGCATCACATTCTGTCAGCAGCTCCATGACTTCCCCACTGATTGGCAGTGTTGGGCAAAAAGTATTTAATACTTTAAAGTTGTTATCATAACTCCCCCCCTCCAAGGTATGAAGTAGGTTCAGAACCAATTAAGTCCAGGCAACAGCAGGAGATTGACAGACTCATCCATGAAATGAGGCAGCTTAGGAAGCGATGGAGGAATCGGGAGAATCAGTTGGCAGCTGTGAGGAAAGCAGAAAATCTTAGGAAAAATAGAAGAAAGAATGAACGAATTAGGATAGCTTTCTACAAAGACCCATTTAAATTTGGCTAAGGCTCTGTTTAGTAAAGAGAAGGATGGCAGCCTGAAGGCAACAAAGCACAAGCTAGAAGGTGCATAAAGGTATAGGGAGATAGGGCTGCCAGATATGGGCAGACCACCAGATGGACCCTCGGGGTGGAAAGAGGTGCAAAATGTAGATACCTAGAAAGCAATAGGTTAATTGGCACAACAGTGTGAAAAGCGAGAACACCTGGCTCTTCTGGCTGCTTAGGCCACACAAGCATGATTTGGCACCAAATTCAATTAGCCAAGAAGGAGAAAAGACATCTCCATGTGGTATTTTTGGACCTTGCTAATGCCTTTTGGCCCCATGCTGCATAACGTATTGTGGGAAGCTTTTGATTTTTTCAGAGCTCCAGTAATGATTAAAAATTGCATTTTCAAGATATTCACATGATCTTCACAACAGTGGAGTTTACGAGTTTACGACAGCATGTGGAGATAGGCATCATGACAGGGTGCGCAATTTTCCCTCTAGCTTTCACTATGGCAATGGAGGTAATTATTAGGGCATCAGAATGGGTGGTAGGTGGGGAAAAATTGCAGGGAGGGCTGTGCCTCCCACCCATCAGAGCATATATGGATGATATGACTACTATGACTACAAAAGCACCTTGTACCAAAAGGTTGCCGAACAAATTAATTGACAAGCTAAATTGGGCTAGGATGAAAGCTGCATCTCTATTGTTAAGGGGGAACTGGCAATGGTTCTGCATAGATGAGAAAGCAATTCCAACAGTTTCAGAGAAGCCTGTCAAAAGCTTAGGGAGGTGGTGTGATGCAGCCCTAGGAGCAGATTCAGGAGATAAGGCAGGAGGTAGTTAGAGGCACTGAGGGCATAGAGAGGTCAGGACTAGCAGGCAAGTTAAAGCTGCGGTGCCTACAATTTGGTCTGTTGCCTTGACTAATGTGGCCCTTGACAGTTTACCTATATCAAAATGCAGAGAGGTTCGAGAGGCTAATTAGCTCATACATTATAAGTATATAGGAGTATAGGAGTATAAAGGTAAGGGTACTTTTTAAAAATGATTCTCTGCCATGGATCAACGGAGGAAAATCGCTGCTGTTGCTTTTTATCTACGGAGACACCGCCGTGTTCACAGTTGTTAGCTTCTCATCCATGATGAGAATGCGGACCTAGGAACTAAGATTTGGCAAGGGGGAGAATTCACACGGTGGATCTTTCACTCAAATCTGTTTCGTTACTGGACGTTAAACTTCAGTGATTTCAACTTTTCCCACCGTGCCGCCCACTTGCCCCTGTGCCGCCAGCTATGCTGTCATGCTCTGCACAAGCAGTTAGCCGCTTCTCATTGAAAATCAATGGAGGCTATGTGGCCGCCTATAGCAAAATTGCTTGTAGTGTGGCTTCACTGTAAGTGTAGGTACATGGTGTAGGTACATACGACTTCAGGCGGGGGATTCTGGGACGCCAGAAATCCCTGTTGAGCCTTCTGGGGGTGTTGTTGGCCTAATTCAACGAAAACATCTGTGACCTATCCTCCACTCACACACTCAACCCTGTAACATTTAGATTTGGTAGTTGATGAATGGTGTTGCCTATCTGATGGTCCTGTAGATTTATGATGGCATAGACTGATGTCCTCTGTGGCCACCATTTGTGGGTTAGTGCATCATTCTTTTGACATCTGAATTGAGCTTCTGTATGAATGCTCACCTTGGATTATGGCACAAAGGATTGCAACATCAAATCCTGTGTATTGGTAAAATACTTGGAGTCCAATGGAGAAACAGTACTATCCAGCAGGTAGTAGCCAGACAGATTAAGTTTGCATTGCATTTCAGAAAATCATGTTCCTAACTTCAGAGAATCATATTCTCTGTCCTGATACATGCTGGCTATTAGGCAAGAACAGGCAGAGTGTGTCAGTGAAAATGTACCTAACTGTTTGTATTGTTTATTTCATGTTACTTTAAGTTATTTTATTGTTGCAGTTTTTTCTTGTGCAGTGTTAGAATTTTAGAATCAAACCTAAGATCATTGGGCTGTGGTGCCGAAGTCAAATGGTCAAAATTTGATACTGTTTGATATTGTATCTTAACAGACACACATGTCAACTCAGTGAAAGAATACTTATTCCAAGTAAAGCAACTTTTCAGAAGATGATGCAATACTTTTTGTCTTCTTCTACCTATTCAATGTTTTTCTTTTATTCCCATCCCTTCCCACATTCTGAAATGTCGTGCCAGACCAGACCAAGGGTGAAAATTAAGCGGTCGTACAGCGATAATTGACTCTTAGTCACTCTGTGCGCCTATATGTGTTCTGTCCTATGTGATAATTGCCTCAAACTCGTATATAGCCTCCATCATTATTTGACATTGATTTATAGAGGGCGGCTCACGACCACACACACACACAAACACACACACACACACACACACACACACACACACACAGACACATGTCACAACCAGTTGCTCTGTCTCCTGTGTGTTGCTATAAAGAGAGGTGATAACGATGTGTCTGGCACTCTTTCCCTTTTTTCCTATCACTCTGAAGATCTCCAGAGGTTACAGGACGCTCACATACACTTACCTTATTTCCTGCCTGCTGTTAGTCTTGGTTTTACTTAACTATAACTCCACCACTCCAACGCTCTAACACTTAGGTTAGGTTAGGGGTTCCATTCCCTAGAGCAAGGCACTAACACTGCCAGGGTTAGGAGTTCCATTCCCTAGAGCAAGGTACTAACACTGCCAGGGTTAGGGGTTCCATTCCCTAGAGCAAGGCACTAACACTGCCAGGGTTAGGGGTTCCATTCCCTAGAGCAAGGCACTAACACTGCCAGGGTTAGGGGTTCTATTCCCTAAAGCAAGGCACTAACACTGCCAGGGTTAGGGGTTCTATTTCCTCAGCATCTCAGGGTTCGTGCCATGTTCTCATTGGAGGGCAACCCATATTAAAGGTGCTATGGGTATCATTTTTAAACATCAATATATCATGGTCAAATAAATTTTGGTACCTTGGTGTAATCACCATAAACAAATGAAACCATGTTGGAGATGATCGGTAGCCTCTACCTCATGCTAGGGGTATTATTAATGCTAGTGTGATCACATTTCACGGACCAAATAAAACCCGCTGCTTCCTGTCACAAAAAGAGGATCTTTGCTTCTATTGTCAAAGGTTTTCCTCTTTGGCTTCACTGAAGAGGATAAACATGGCTTGTCAAATACTTTGGATTTGATCAAAGGAAACATCCAGCATGGTGAAAACCTGTATGAGTCAGGGCATATAGAGACCCATCTTGATTTCTTCCCATCATACTTAGAGATGTGATGAAATCATGCTGTGCAGTTGCAAGGCAGTGGCTGTAGTTCTTCAGTATCTCACCATTATTATGCCTTGGCAAAAAAAAATGTTGTTTCATCTCATTCACAGCTGATGTGCCTCGTCACAAAATGTCTCATATATGACAATTCAAGCTGTTACTAATCTATAATCAATCATTAAAAATCCCGCTAGGGGAAAATGAATGGTGACTTTTTTTCTTTGAATGGAACCATCCTATGGTATAAATTTACACTTTCCCTCCCTATTGCCAGAAACTCTGAAAGCTTTAGCTCCGTTTGCACTGAAAAAACAGCGCCCTCTTTCTGTTTTGTACCTTAAAGGCCGGTAGAGACTGCGAGTCTTCTTGGTGATGGTCTTGTTTGTTTATGGTAATTATACTAGTTTCTCAAAATGAATATGGTAATGATTTGTTGATGTTAAAATTCTGCACATAGCACCTAAATGTATGCACTCATGGTCCTGTGAGGCATTTTGGATACAAGTGTGCATCATAGCATATTTGCACACACACACACAGTACTGCTATACTGTGAGAACATTCCAATCACTTAGATTCATTCCCTAACTCTTTAGCCTAAAGCTAACCATGTCTAATCTTAAATTCTGCCCCACTTTTTGTCTCTGTCCCCCCCCCCCCCCCCCCCTCTCTCTCTCTCTCTCTCTGTCTCACACACACACACACACACACACACACACACACACACACAGACAATTGGAGCTTTCGTATGCCACACACCCATTTCTGAATCCAGGCAAAGTATTGATTTTCAACCAGTGCTTCATCTCTTCCATGCACAAACATCTGTGCAGACACCATAAACACACAGAATATAATACCACTGTTAAAAAAAAAAAAACAGCTCTTGGCAATGTACCTGTCATTTTTGGGCCCATCTAAAACATCAACGGTAAACAATCAAATAGCAAGGGCTTCTTTCTAGACTCACCATTTCACACTGACATTTTCTCCACCAATCAATGTTCATGAACCATGAACAGTTTAGACAGGACATGTAAGTCATGCATGCCACACCAGCTGATCGTCAGCTGATCCAAACAAATACCAATCACACTCGGCCCTTCAAACAAGGCGGTCCATTGAAGCTGTCAGCTCCTCATTCATCACTGTGGTTCCTACCTGCCACACACTGCTGCTGACTGGTTGTGCTGCTTACTCCCTCCACCACCCCAGCCTCCTCTTCTTCTGGTTTCTTATTAATCAATAGACTTGCCATGGTATGTTTCTGCAGGCTTGTCTTTTGAAATCATATAGATATTCCATATCTCAATGATATGTGTCTGCTGGGTTCTGTTCTGTAAATTCTGGATTGCGCTCCCCGCTGAATCTTTAGCATGCTGCTTGGAGCATCCTAGAGAGCAGAGCCTGTGCGGCCAAATACAACTGCACACAGAGAAATAAAGGTGCGAACTAGAAGCAAAAATGGTTCTTCGGAGTGATGCCACAGAATAACCATTTCTGGTTCCACAAGAACCTTTCAAGAAACTTTTAATATGCCAAAGAAACAACTAATTCTTAGTTATTGGATGGTGGGTGATGGCATGAATGTAGAAAATATCCAAACCCCTCCATAGTATATATTGTGCAATTGCAAGTATATACAAGGCTATACAAGGGCAGATAAACAAAAACACAATGCAGGTGTCTAAGCAAAGGAGTGCAGCAATGGTTCTTTAAAGAACCTTGGTCTGAAAGGTTCTTTGTGGAACCAGAAATGGTTCTTCTATGGCATCACTCCGAAAACCCATTTTCGGCACCTCTATATAACCAGTCCATTAAACCAATAATGGTTTAATAATGGTTCCTGACTGAAACAAACTAGTTGGCTCGCTAGCTATATTTCTATGCCCACCTTTGACCGAAAGCAACAAGTTCACGCTTCTTCTCTGGAGATTGTCAAAAGGCATTCTGGGAAACGTAGGAAATCACTAACTGTAGTAGAAGTAGACGTGGCAGGTTGAGGGAAAGTGGGTTCACTCAAAATTGCACCACAAAATGATATATAAAATGGAGTTCATGTAGAGCTGGAGATGCTGAGAGAGCTGGAGATGTCCTCCCGCTTTAAAATGGTGTGCCGCTAGTGTGTCACTTCTGTGTTGCTCAAATAAAGTAAAGAACTTCATCTTCTTGTATCTTAAACCAAATACAGAGAAATGACACCCATCTAAGTTAAATAACCTTGAATCCTAAATGACATATACAAAGCTCATTTCCAAAATGACCAAATCTGTACATATTGGAGGTTTGTAGGAGTATCACAATCACAGTTAAAATTGTTTTAGGAACATCAGATACTTAAAACATCAGTAGACATGTTTTGCTCTGAGTCTTCTTCCTCTGTTCTATTATTTCTTGTGCTTCAGTCTTATACTCTCCTGAGGCTTGGCAGTTTGCTAGCTGAGATTACTGTGATGTTCACACCTCCTGATAGTGTTCATGTACATATTTAAAAATGTAACTATAGTTTTATACTGTTTTTTATTGTGTTTTTTTGCACTTGAATTGAAACTTTATGTGGTCCTTCATGTACTGACTGTGTCCCGTGGCCCTAGGCAGGGGTGGACTGGCCATCTGGAGTAGATTACCTATGGGCCTGTGGTGATCCAAGCAACACCTATGAGACGAGCAAAGATTAAAAAAAAAAATCCCAGGTTATTTGGTAGTCCGGAAGACTGGGGGTGGGGAGGTTATAAGTGCATCGCTGGTCCATCTTTCTCCCCCTGCCCACTTTGCTTTGATACATTCTACCTTTCATACACCAAGATTACAGCGACAGACAAACTGTGGTGTGCATTCATTGCAACTGACTCTACATATCTAATGAACATAGGACAGCAGCAGAACAAAAATACAAAACTCGGGCTGACAAACTAAGTGAAAACAATACAGTCCCTCGAGGCAGATATGACCAAATGTCACAAGTTCGTCTAGTTGGTAGCACCAGAATTAACATCAGTGCAACAAGTGTCAGTTCGGCTAGCATCAACGTGCAGCAGCATAATGTTGCCACATATTTTACCTATTGCGCTGCCTTCAAGTGTTGTCGGAAATATCGTACTTATGAGTGGAGTGCACTGAACGATACAGACAAAGGGGGTAAATATGACTGTGAATGATGACATTGCAGAGATGTGACACTTAGGGGTAAAGAGCATGGAAACCTTATTACTGTAACAACTGATGGTAAAAGTGATATATTTTTTTTTATTATATTTTAAATGAAAATTCACAAAGCTTTTACATACATACACATGCATACATGACGACATATGAATGACGACATACTGAGAAACCGACGTTTGAAATTAATTTCTTCCCACTCCATAGAGAAAAAACACACATAACTTGGTCACATTTTAAGTATTTTATTAAAACCACTGTTCAAGAAGAGACAAATACTAGTATTAACATGGGAATTGTGGCTGTTGATATACAAGAAGCTGTACAACTTTCCCCATTTTCAATTTTTAGGTATTTTACACCCATAATCCCATTTCCATCATTGTTTGATAAACTTTTAGGTGGATCCCGTACTCAGGTAAAAATGATATTCAGTCAGCAGATTAAAGCATTTTCAAACTCACTTAAAACACTTTTTTCCCCTTCCATTTCAAAATAGTTGCATCTTTATGAATGAAAATATCCTTGAATGAGATCAGTGTTCACTTGTGCATGCCAATGTGTTAAATCAAAATCTCACCTGGCACAGACAAAATACAAACAACTGCGGAATTACAGAAAAGGAAGTTCTCTGCTTAAAAATGAATGACTAAAAGTGAATGACGATGTCCTTGAATGGGAGCCATGTTCACCAGCCTACCAAGCCAAGATGACAGATTGATATCTACCTTGGCGCTTTATAATGTACTCCAAGTTCTTCCGTCCTCCTCTTTAAAATGATGAATGAAAATGATCTTGAATGATATCCATGTTGGCCAGTGTTGCCTGCCAGACTGTCCATCTCACTCTGTTCAAAAGCTCCTGGCTAGATTCCTGCCTCAGTATTATTGCCATTTAAATGGATGAATGCCATATACCCGAATAAACAGATGTGAATGTATTAATGAGTGAATGTTAGTCACAAAGGCCTGCATTATTCAAGCTTATCAGAACCGCTGAATTAGCGGTAGCCTAAGGACACGTTCATTATTTCGCTTTTTTCAAACTGCCATTGCCTTTTGTACGTGGAAGTCAAAAGAAAGCAGCTGTAAGGCGAATGGAAATAGGACACTTTGAAAACAAGACAACAGTAAAAATACAAAAAAATAAAAAAGTTCCATGCTGTTTGGTAGTAGGGGGTGTGGGGTCATAAGTTGATCACATCTCATGAATCCATCTTTCTCCCCCCGCCAACTTTACTTACATTACATTCTACCTTTCATACACTGAGCTGACAGTGACAGACTGATTGTGTTTCCTAACAAGTGAAAATTATGCTGCCTTCAGGTGGTGTCAGAAATATCAGAATTACGAGTTGAGCGTGCATGAACGATATAAACAAGGTGGTAAATATGACAGGCAAAGTCAGGATTTTCTATGATCCCTAAGTTTATTATATTTTGAATTAACATAAAAACACCCCATATATAAAATCACAACTTCATTTTAAAGATTATAAAATAGGCTATATCTCTAATAATGTTTCCATATGGTGAGAAGCGGGGTATTGGGTGGAGTATCTGTGAGTCAGTTGTGGTGGGCCAGTTTAGGTCAAATTTCCAGGGCCGTTTTATCCCAGTCCGCCACTTACCATAGCTACCAAGTTTGGGATAATTGGACATATGGTCACTGATTTAGTTCCAGATATGGGCCAGGCCATGCCCTTTTTGGCACTTGACTTGTGCCAAACTCGATTGGACCTGGTCTTGACTTGGACTTGCTTGCGGTGTTCTTGACTACAGCCCTGCATAAGGCCAATCAGTATCATTTTGTTAAACACCAGAACACATTTAACGGACGGACACGGCCCCCCAAAAGTACCCCCATCCCCCACCACAGGTACAGTGTACAACATTTTCAATGAGACCACGTGACATGGACCGCTCTTTTGTCAGCTGACCAGTTGCAACAAAGAGAAGGGAGGGTTTCAGGCAGCTGACAGTAGTGAGAAAGTAGTGGTAGAAAAGTTGATAGTAGTTGCTACTGTGTTGAAAATGGAGAAAGTAGAGGTAGTCGGTTGTAGCTGTTGCTCAGATCACAAAAGAGTCAGTATGGATCACATTGGCTGTGTTGTAGAGTTTCGGGTACGTTTCTGAGAGACATTTGGACATCAGTACTGTTTGCTGATAGTGTCGGCTGGTTATTATGGAAACAATATGTATAATGTGCGACCTGCTCTTTCAAATTATCAGCACAAAATTTGGTTAAGGCAGCACGTTTTCTCCAAAAACGCAATAGTATGCATCCTAAGTATTAGAGAAGCGGGCTTATGACTGGAATGTCACTGGTGGTTTGGATCCCCAAACTGGCTGACATAAATGGAAGGTGTGGGGTTGGAGCAGCTCCTGTATCTAACTGCATGAATGTGAAGCAGGGTGTTTCGGAAAAAGACCATGCATGCTCAGCAAACTTTCACAGGGTAATATGGCAGCTCAATGCCCCAGTGTTGCCCCCAGGGAACACCCTCAGCACCACAGACAGAGGCCATTCTCCCATTGTAGGCCACTGGGGACAATAATTGATGGCAGGTATTACCTCAATGATCTGCTGTGCACGTGGGAATGCAGCCATAGGTACTGGCTGCATTCCCTCATGTCCACTGTCCTACTTTTAGCTCTTGTGAAGTAGAAAGAACCAGAGGAGCCTCAGAGTCTGCCGAGACTCCCAACAGGTCAGAACCACCTTCAGCCCCGTGGGGCAGTCAGAGATTTTATGCCATACAGTAAACGTTCTCTGATGGTTGGCAAGTGGGTTTTTAGGGAACTGTTGGGCTGCATTTTACCTTGGTTATCAGATTTTATTTGTGGAATTGTGAACGTCTTGGCAGAGGAACCTGTGTCTTGACTGACTTCACTAGATCACAATTTGGAACATCCAGCCCACTTTCACGCCTTCTTTTCCAAGAAAGTTTCACTTTTCCTCCTCACTTGTTTAACTCTGTTTCATTTATTCCCCTAACGTTTTTCCTGCACATTTTATAAGCAAAGGATGTGTTGGTTTTCTAAATGCTTTCACATTGTTGAATTGGCCCATTGCAAGGCCAGGCATCCCACAGTAAATAAAAAGTATGCTCTGTTAATGGCAACCCTGGCTGCAAGGGCCACTTAAACACATAGACACATACATCACTATGCAGAAAAGAATACTGAGTCTGATACTGATGACTGATTTTAATTTTCAAAGGGGTCAAAGTCAGTGTGAGACACCACTTGGGGAAAGAGCAACAGAAAGGTGTTCATCCAAAGTCCACAAACCAAATCAAATGTTCAGTTCCTTAATTCCATTCACAGGGCAATCACAAGTCCATAGTCGTTTTCAAACAGCTGAAAACATTCAACAGTGTCAAACATTGCACCACGTCTTGAACTGGATGCAAGTCCGCCTAAACTGGTTGACAAAAGTGGTGCCAGGAGCCAAATATGGAACTATTTGGCTTCCAGAGCCGACGAAGATGTAAGTAACTTAGCAAGTAACTTAGCAAAGCATCTCAGTGACTGTTGCTCGATGCTTTTTCATGTTTGCCATGGTATCACAGTAGTATTAGATTGTTAGGTGTCAAACTTAGTGTTGAAGTCAATATCCTGGTATTGTCGAAATGCCAGAAAGACAGGAAAGAAGGGAGAGAGAGCGGAATGATATGCAAAAAAGGTCCTTGACTGGATTTCATCCCATGACATTGGACAATTACACGGTATGTTCCTCAGCCGAATGAGCCACCGGGACACCTCTCTGTTCCACAATCGGTCACAAGGTAGCTTCTCTACCTATTAGGCTACCCTTTATAATACTCTGCTGTAGCCCACAACCACCAACCAGCCCCTCCAGCTCTGGGACTCCTTCCTCCAGTGAAAGGTGGGGAAAGGCTGTTAGACTGGAAAGTAGGTCAGTCAGTGGATGAGCACCAGGTGGGCCCTACCCTCCAGGTACAGAGCTGAGAGTCAAAGTGCTGATTAGCAGTGCATACGTTTACATGCACACTAATATTTCCTTAACATTCGGAAAAGTATCCTTCAATGTGAAACCTGGATAAGGTACCTGGAATATTCCCATATTATCGAAGATACTGACGCATGTAAACATGTTATCCCATTTTCTGTTGCGTTTCGCAGTCTGCCTTAAATTCAGTGTAGTTGCAACTACCCTGCTTGCTCAAAAATATCATTGACAGGAGAATACAAATTGCCAATACTGCTTTGTCATTTGTTGTTTTGGCTTGAGAATGAGGCTTTTTCAGCCTTCGTAGCAGAAATGTGCTCGCTCGTAGCACTGTCGTCCATTGTTGAGCAGTTACAAATACTAGTGGGGGTGGGTGGTGGGGTGTGTGTGTATGTGACAAAACAGAAAAACTCACTTTTCCAAGCTGGGAAAGTGAATTTTTCAAAAGTTTTAAAATGCTACTTGGCCAGCACCTGGCCAAGCAATAGTTGAGTCATTGGTACTGATCAACAACCCTATCAACCCCCCGCAGATATATTGTATATTATTAACGTTCATTTAAAGCCCATGGGAAGGTGATTATGACTGCCTTGTGAATATGTAATTTGTGGTATTATGTGCATAAAAAAAGCGTCTAAAAATGATGATGTCAATCAAGCTTGACCTCACTGTGCCCCAGATATTCTTGAGAAAGTGGTCTGATCAGCCAGGCTTTAAAGGTGTGTATGTGTGTGAATGTGTGTGTGAACAGGGTAATCAGTTATGTGTGTGATATGAGAGGTGATAAGTCAAAATCTTTATAATACAGCTTGGATCAACGGGGGGCTGAGTGTAAGAGTGTAGAGCTTATTGCACCTCCACAGATCCACACATGCATATACGCACCTCCACACACACACACACACACAGACCCAGCGGGAGAAACAAATTCGTGGACGGGCATTAAATTTTCTCGGGGGGGCACAATGATTTTTCAATGTAACAAAATTCATAATAGAATGCCATTAGTTTACACTTTTTGAAGGATATTTCACCAACAAAGCTTATTAATTTCATTCTGTCAGTTCACAGAATTGTTTTGTGGCAAGCAAATATCTCGTTTAAATAGATTTATTTCTTTGCATAAGCAAAACGCCTCTTGTTAATAAGGGTTTCTCTGCAATATTCTCTGCATATTTTTTATAACGCGCATTGATTTATTCACTGCTGCTGCACCTCTCCCGTCCAAATGGACCAATGCTTTACCATGCTAAAATACAACGACACTAATATATAACTTGTAGCCTACTATATTGTAGGATATATTATGTATTTTAACCCCCTCAGGTCAACAATGTCGTATACGACATACTAAATATCTCTGGAACGCTGCATTAGAGAGGCTTACTTTTTTTTGCCCAGAAGCTGACCGTTGAGGGCTCCGGTGCGATCGTATCCCTTCCAGAAGCTTTGTAATCCAGCCTTGAACTGCAGTGTCTTTTTGGAGAATTTGTAAAATAAATCCATAATGATAAATTCAACACTGAATGTCTTCTGTGATTATTTATCCATTTTTCCGTGTTGAAAACAGTTATTGTTGTTGTTAGCCGTCCACTAGTCTAGCAATCCCATGATGCCTTGGGTTGAGTCTGTCGACCAATCAGAGGCTGTGTTCCTGACTTGTCGACCAATCAGAGGCTGTGCTTCTGACTGTGTGGCAGCTCTGATCTCAAACGCAGGCGCAATGGAATAATATGAGATTGACCGCATCCTCCTATCTATATTATTAGGGCAGCAACCGAAATAATGAGTCGAATAGCGTAAATGTAATAAATATAAATGTAAATATAAAGTATAAATGCTCAGAAATCTTGTGTGTTTTATTTTAGTACCTTCTAGGCTTCAATTTTGGGGGTGCACAAATGCCCATTTGGACAAGCATTGCCCCCCAATGCCCCCCCCGTGCCGCCGGCACTGCACACACACACACACACACACACACACACACACACACACATTTGTTCTTCAAGAGGTGTGAGACTCCTGTTTCCGATTAGACATTAATAGATTAAAATGATTAGATGGGTCGTCACCTCACATTAGCCAGGGTTTACCGCAGGTCTTTGACTGCCCAAACAAGTGTTTTACTAACTGCCTAAAGAAAAAGGAGAAGAACAATCTAGTTGATTTGGAATCACATTAAGATTTTTTTTTAAGGTTTCTGAATGGAATGGAGTAGAACAGACAATTATATTGTGACTTACAAATGTAATGTAAATATGCTGTTTGCTCTTTGGTCGACGCTTTAAATCAAAGGAATAGAATACTTTTGTTAAATGTTAAAAAACAGACCTATTGTATATACCAGATATCATGGGTATGTCAGTGCATGCACATGACCTGTACATAATCCTGCACATATCTTTGTAAATGAGCTGGTATACATAGCATACATTTCATATTTCTGGATACATCTCTGTATCTAATTTACGTCCATCTGTAAATGCTAACAATGCCCATTTGCACATAAGGACTAATTTCTGTATATATATATATATATATATAATAGTTTCTGGTAAGTTTTGCAAGGTGATGCCAAACAATACACATCTGCACATTCTGCACATATTTCTGTACGTACATTACCTCCTTCAGTAAATCTGATCATATGAATATCTTGTAATGCACATTTGCATGTCAGGTCACAATTCTGTAGTTCAGTTTGTTCTTCCATCTGTACACACTATAACGTGAATAACTACTGATGTACACTTTAACATTCAACTTGTTAAACTGTCAGTAAAGATGTTTTATTTGTATTTATTAATTTGCTGTACTATCTTTAGTAGGGTTAGAAATGGTATATCAGGCCAATATTGTCTTTTATTAAATATCAGATATTGGCCAGCCACCTCTGATATGTAGGTTCCTCCTCGAACACAGCTACATAAAAACAGTCTGTAAAACCTGCAATTGAACCTGAAAAAATGAAAAGTGAAATTACAAGTGACCAGATCGGATTAGTGTGTTCTGGCAGCACAATTCTTTGCCGCCATATCTACATTGGTTGTCATAGTAACGACATAGGTGTCCGAAGAATAGTGACGCATTTTACTGTCGCCCTCTGAATACAACAGGCAGCAGCAGTTTCTAGTTGTGGGGCAGCTCACATACAGTGCTTTAGACAACACCAATGACCAAGCGGGGGAAAAAACACCTTGAATCTGATCACAGTGGTGAAACTGAGTCACATGTCCACAAATGCGAATCACATTTCAGACCAGAATACGAAAGTGACTTACCTGATTTGAAAAGATCGGAAAATGTGTTTTTTTGCTGTTCACACATGAGAAAAAATATCTGACTCTGTATGAGTCTGTATGAACGCAGTTTAAAACTTTCCACTGAAAGCCACACTAATGAAATAGTTTTAGGTGGGTTAGCAGCTCAGACATCTGATATAATAAAAACACAGCTGTGGTCAGGGAGGAACCTCCATCATATCAGAGGTGGACCACACTGACTGGACCAGATCTGATTTATAATAAAAGACTAATATCCTAACCAATGGTCTAATCCTCGCTCAAACAAATACACTCATACATCTTAGTGCTTCAATTCACAAGAAATGTTTTTCATATATTTACTTTAACAGCTACTAGAGCTAGTATAACAGTTGTTATGTTAGAAATGTGTAGTCGCCAGCTGTGTTTGTTTGTCTTTGTGTATTGCGGCCAGTGTGTGTGTGTGTGTGTGTGTGTGTGTGAGTGTGTGCGTGTGTGTGTGTGTGTTTAAGCAGCCAGGGTTGTTACCCTGAGGCAGTGAGCCGAGACCAGCTCTGACTCCGACATTTGACTCTCTTCTCCACAAACCATCACGCTCTCTTTGTCTCCACGTCTCTCTCTCTCTCTCTCTCTCTCTCTCTCTCTCTCTTTCTGTTTATCTCTTTCTGTCTCACCTTCTCATTTTGTCTGTTTTCCCCTGTTACCTCAAAACATCCTTCAGTTCTCTCTCTTCTCTTTTCCTATCCCAATATTCAGTGAAATAGTCCAGCACCTGATTGGTAGGCATTTTCACAATATGGAATATTGAAAGAATGCATGTCTAAAGTGTTGCAACTTTATAAGAGCCACCCAAAAAAATGTTTATTAGTGTTTTAAACAAAATGTTTCATTCATTCATTAACCAATACTTAATGAAGCATTTTTTTTTAGATAATAGATTTGGATTATTTAGATTTGAAATTTGGATAATTTAGATAATAACACTGTTAATCAATGGTTAATTAAAGTAATCAGAAAGCCATTGTAATCATCTCTTATTTATGAGTTAATTGGATCATATCAGTTATGATACAATATGTAAATGATAAACTGTTCATTTTTTATTACATTCATTAATGATGAAATAACACAATAACATTAATCCTTAGTAAACTGTTAAAAGGCCCAAATAATTGATAGGTAACAGTGAAATAGTACTTAACTATTGTTAATTAATGATAAATTCACTATTTAATAAGGATAGTTATAAAGTGTTACCAACTGTCCTAACATGCCTTGCATCCCTTGATATCCTTAATATAGGACCTTGATAGAGAAAATCCATTCAGCCTAGACACTGGAATGCCTGTATCAGCAACATATTTTACTATTCTGGGCCCCTATAGGTATAATGCAGTATCAGCGCCATATTGTATCCATACTGGACCTACTATTGATATGGTACAGTATTAGTATCCTATGCTTTTCCATTGCAATAGTGAGAAGGTCTGGTCTTGTTTGTGTAGAAAAAGAATATGCAGATACTGTATAACCCTTCCAGAACCGTTTAAAAGACGGACAGTACCAGATGTATTGTGGTATCTAACTAGCATATCTGCTTCGAACCAAACTGTGAACAAAGCATAAAAGAAAAAAAACACAATGCCATGCCAGGATGGTCACGCCGCGATGTGTTTAGGGAAACTACAAGAATAATACTAGAAAAAATATTGGCTTCCATTTTGCCTGTCCCTCCTGCCCTCATCTATCACCCTTTTTAACTCACGCTCTGTGCCCCTCATGTACCTGGTGTCATTCAATAAAGATCACACTGGCCTCTCCATTGGCCTCTTCAGCTACAGTACACCATGCATTCACTCACTTCTTTGAAACAAATTGCTGTCCCTGTCCTCTACTCCACTGACAAAGTCCCTTTTCTTTTCTTATATTCAGCCAAAATATCCCCATCTCCTCTATGCCTCCCTCTCTCCTCTCCTCTGCAGGAAAACCTCATCTGTCATAAATAAATAAATAATTTTATATAGCATTTTTCAGGCACCAATAGTATCACAATACAATTACATTTAGAACAAGGCAAAACATTTAAAACAATGAACAACAAAAGACCAGAATAAACATTTGACCAGAATTAAGCAGAAGAAGAATTAAGCAGTGTAGCTAAAGGGTAATTTGAGATAAACTTTGATAGAAAAGACCTGAACATAAAATTACATAAAAGCCAGTCTATAAAAGTGCGTTTTGTGATGCAATTTAAAACAAGAAACTGACTTAGCAAGCCTGACCTCCTCAGGCAGGTCGTTCCAAAGTCTAGGGGCTCAAACAGCGAAGGCCCGGTCTTCTTTAGCTTTCAACCTAGACTTTGGATCAGTCAGTCAGTAACCTTGTAAAATCAATTCTAAAACTAATAGCTAACTGATGTAAAGAGGTTAAAATAGGTGTGATACGGTTGTGTCTTTTTGTGCCTGTTAAAAGCCTTGCTGCCTTACTTTTGCTTGAGGCAGGAGTCCAGAGAGTTGCAGAAATCAAGATGGTCAAGTGGTTCAACAACTGCATGCTTAAAGGAGGGTAAGTAGCCAGATTGATAATCAATAAAATGCAAAGGGCTATGATATCTAAAATTTCCTTGAGTAATGTGTCTGGCACAGACACCAAGTTCCTCCAATAAAGGACAGCACTCTCATCTACAGGAGGCAGATGGCTTGTGGTGCACAGCGACATTGTAAGTGACACTGGAGCAAAACGGAGCTGGTTGGAGCGGCAATGTTTTAAACGTTTATAACTGCCACTCCATTCCGCTTACATGTTCTCCTTAAAAGGATTACTCATTTAAAGTAGTAATCCTTGAGACCTTTTTATTTTGTTGGCTTCTTTGGTGTTAAGCAGTCATTGTGGTGTTTTTGCATTGCACTTCCCAGAGATCATTTGTCAATCAAACACTGTGTTCAGTCCTGTCTTTTTCCTTATGTTTTCTATTGATGAAGTTTGAGTTTCTGTAGGTGGCACTCTTTTCTTTGTCTGTTCAATTTGAAGAGGCGAAGATAATATTTTCCAAATGTTATATTATATGTTATATATACGTATATAAAAACGAATATTTAAAAAAAAATCTCATTTGAGTGTGAGTTTTGAGTGTGTCTTGAGAAAAGAGTTTTCCATCCCTTATAATTAGCCTAAATAAATATCTGATATTTCCTTACTACTGCAGGTTTCCTCACCAAGGTTACACTCATTTATTCATAGCAAGCCTAATTAGATGTAGCCTTCTTTATATGCAGCATGTTCATCAAATATATTTCAGCTTGTTCTCAGCAGTGAGAGATGCAGTGGTTGTATTTTGAGAGAGACATGCTGTGTTGGTGTTGTTTCTTACTTGTAGCCCAGACCATGCCCATAGTACAGATTAGCCGAACGCTTATCTAGCTATGACTCTACTCAGGATACATCATTGGTTACCTCACTTTCCAGCCTATTTAGACTGTTCCTACTGACTCAATCAGACATTGCAGAGTGGACATTCCAGATCAAATCAACGCTGATGAATTGTCATTGGGCTGGTCTTGGTAGATTTGGCACCCTAGGCAAGATTTTAGAGTGGTCCCACTGGGACCAATCCAATTCCCCTGCTCTCTTCACTGGCACACACCTTTTAATATTCATTATTGGGTAAAACCATACCAAAACACAGCTTCAGTACACAGCCACAGTTTTATTTCTGTTTTTTAAGAAATATTAGAAAATATTAGACAAGGCATCACTAAGCATGTGTTTCATATCTCATGTCTTTGGTTGGCTTTTACTCTTCTTCTTTTCCCTCTCACTCTCTCAAATTTTGCCTTTTCACAAGACTGTCAGTGACTATTTTTCTGAGCTCTGTTTCCAGAGCAACTTACAGTGAGCTGGTGGGGTTCAATGTCTTGCTCAACGACACTGCATCAGGACATTTGGCTGCTGCGGGGATTGTACCTGTGCCAATAGTCCATCTTGCTGATGTTATTATAATGAATGTTTTACAAATTTACTAAATGCTTACTTCTATATGACTGTGTGAATTGGTAGAAAATGTTTATTTTTTGTTTTATTAGGCCCCCGTAGGGCTTAAACCCTATTGCGACACCACAAATGCTTCTTCATCAGGTGCTTCTTCATTTTATTTTATTTTAGGGGATACTTCCCAAAAATGCATTCCCAAAAATGAATACCATCTTTGGCCATTGCCTATACAAATTAGTGTTTCATTTTATTTTATTTTATTTTATTTTAGACAAAAATGGATAGCATCAATGGCTGTTGCCTATACAAAATATGCCTAGAGCCAGTCCTTGCTACACTTACGATGGCTGTCTTAGGAAGTCTGGTAATGTCAGTATGGAAAACAGCATAGTTGGGCACATGAGACACAGAAAGACATCATGGCAAGAAAATACAATTTGGCCGAACGTTTCATTAGCTGCTAAGCTGAACACTCTAAATTTCCAACAGTCCTGTTCATCTACGCAACGAAGCTGATTACATGGCAAAATTATTCAAATTCTATGGTAGCCATCTGAGATGTGTCAAACAAGATTACCGTGATCCACTAGGAGGGATTTTACTTTCTATGTATTCTAACTATATGGCCCCACCCAGTCATCTCAGTCGCTCAGCGAGGCCTGCAGATCTGCCTGATGGCTGGAAGACAGGTTTGGAGAAGCACTGTAAAACTTAATCACCGATACATCATATATCACGACTAATAGGGTTATTTTAATAACCCAGCAAAAACAGCAAAGCACTTAGCACACACACACAAACACACGCACACACAAAAATGACAGTAATCCACATAATAATGAGTGTGGTGGAGAAGGCATTTGTCTTAGGTAAGACTTTAATTCGCATGACTCTCATCTGAAAAGCCCTGAAGCCTCTCATCGTCACCTCCACCCAAATATATTATGCACTGGCTCTGGAACCTAAGAACACACACACAAAGCATACACATGCACACTTGTACGCACACACCAACATGCATACCATGCAAACACATGCACACACACTCATACATTAGGCAACCATGCAGCTATACACATAACAACAGATGCACACACACACTTGCATGCACAAAGCAACTCACACACTCATCATACATTAGGCAATCATGCACCCATACACATATGTACGTGTGCGCACACACACTCACAGACGTGCACAGCCACACACACACACACACTCTTTCTCTCTCCTCTCTCTCTCTGTTATTATTGCCTGGCTCCATCTGACTGTGACTAAGTGAGGAGCTGTCTTCATTTGTTTCAATCTGAACCACTAATGTTCCCAGTGCCGTAAGCTAGCACCATAGGTCACACATTAGTCTGACTGCCTCTGTGTGTGTGTGTGTGTGTGTGTGTGTGTGTGAGAGAGAAAGAGAGAGAGAGAGAGAACAGGCATGGTACACTATTTTGTGTGCATTTGTGTGTGTGTGTGTGTGTGTGTGTCTGTGTGTGTAAAAGATAAGCAGCCAAGCCATGTTTTACAGCAATGTGTGACTATGATTGCAGTTAGTGCATGAGGCTAAATGGCATGTCTCTCTGTGTGTGTGTGTGTGTGTGTGTGTGTGTGTGTGTAATTTTCAACAGATCCATGGGTGCATTTACTTTCCATGTGCGTGTTGAAAAGTACTGTGTGTGTAATAATGTGTTGAATTGTAGCACATGGTAACAGTTAGGGTTGTGGTACAGATCAATATGTTGCAGAACTAGTTAGACTGGTTTCTATGCTGTTTCTATTGTGGTCCAGATCAGCATGTTGCAGAACTGCCTAGATTAGTTTCTAACAGTTTCTAATAGTTTCTAACTAGGCTAAACAGTTTCTATTGTGTCACAGATCTGCATGGTGTAGAATTGTTTAGACTGGTTTCTATACTGTAATATAATATATAAATAGTTCCCAATCCTGATTCAAATAGGTTGAAATGCATTGTGGCGTGGGGATACGCTGGCCGAGCTAAACACACACACACACACACACACACACACACACACACAAACACAGAGACAGAGTACGTGGCAAAAATGCTCCTTCCAGAGTGGTTTATTACAAGTTGTGTAGTCGTCATGTCGGGGGAGAGGGCTTCCAGCTGTGGGGATGGAGGATGGTGCCAGGTGAGGTGAAGAGCTCAGGCTGTGGAGGAAGGTGAGTGGCACTTGGAGGGGGAGGCAATAGTTGCCGCAGAGGAGGTCGGCAGACACGAGGGGTTCTGGCATCCTTTCAATCCTCAGCGGCGGCTGAGAAAATAAGAGCATAGGTGAGCGGTCTGGGAGCGACTCCCCCGTACCTCACCCAAGCCTCGGCTTTTAAAGCTGCCCACTGATGAGGAGGTTTGGGAATAGAGTGCAGCTGTGTGGTCCTCCTGGTGCCTCTGTCCCTGGTTCTGAACTCCGGGGAGCGGAGCAGAGGAAGTTGTAGAGAGAGGGCTGTAGAGGCCGTGCTGCATTTACTGGTATAACAAGGTATGCTAACAAAAAATATATATATATTTTGTTGCTGTTGTTGTTTTTAGAAAAGTCAAATAAATGGATAAATAAAAAATGCCTTAGTGTGAAGATCTGTTTATCTTTATCTCTCACTGGAGACTGAGAAGCAGATAGATAAGCACTGCTTAAATCCGTCAGAGGAACTGAAATCTCAGTCCAATAAGCAAATCCATAATGTATACTAGATAGGTATACTTTCAAAATATTGCTTCTCTGATTCCTACTTTGTCTCTGAGCTTGTGTGTGTGTGTGTGTGTGTGTGTGTGTGTGTGTGTGTGTGTGTGTTTTATTGCCCATAAAGAAACAACTCATAATGATTTCTGATTTATGAATATTGGGGGGAAAGAAAACAGAATCTCAGAGGAGAATTTCAAGTAAACACCTTGATGAAGCTGTCCTGTTGTTCTGTTCTGTTTTCTTTGCAAAGTTAAATCCCACGTACCACCAGTTTTCTGGTTTTCCTTAACTCATACAGAGATGGAGAAACAGGGAGACTGAACACAACCTTGAAGAGCAAATGGAAAGCTTTTCCACCACTATTCAGGAGCCCTGACGAAGGAGACAACTCTCCTGGAGCTGATTGTAAAGGAAATACCAGCACAGAAAAGGCCTAAAGAAAGTTCACACCCCTGCCTTTTTACCCCATGACTCACAAAGCATTCTCAGAGGATAAGGTCATTGATTTCAATGTAAAGGTTTTCTTTTTTGCCATCATTCTTACTGAAAACTAAAGTTAAGGACTTCCTTTCTTTCCACAAACGTAGGCAAAGGTATTTTTGAAGGTACTTCTTCACCTTTTTAACCTAATACTCACCACCACCACACACACGCACACAAACACACATTCATAAACGAGACAATGTCATTCCTGATAGAAAAATACATGTACTCCATCCTAAGGCAAGCAGAATGAAGCTCCCCACACAGAAAGGCTCCCTCAGCCTGTCAAACAAGAGACTCAACAAGTCCACACTTCTGATACCTGAGATAAAGTACACCCAGTTCCCACCCTCGGATCCACCTGAGGCAGGAAGTGATTTGTACTATCATCCGCTGCAGATTCCCTGACCTCTTAGGAAGTGGCAGCTTGTAAAAGACTCTCCACCTAAGCCCTGCAGTACCCTCTTCACCCAGTACCTCCTGCCACTGGTGCTTACTAGTGTCCTTCAAGACCCTGAGGTTCCTGACCTTAACACATGCTGCAGGGCCTTACAGGGGCTTACCCCTTGCCTCCCCAAACTGCCCCAGACTCAGAGTAGAGAAAGACAGCAGCCTCCCTACTCTTAGTAGGGGGAAATCAGCAAGGCCCTCAGGCCCTCATGGCATCTGGCAGAAAACCCAGCACTTCCCTTCCTCCAGAAGCCTCAGCGAGGTCTGTCCAGTCTGCAGGCCAAGCTCTTCGGGGGTTTTTCCAGCCTCCCGTGACAGGAGCAGATGTTGCAGCTTGGTGAAGCTCCTCTCATAAGGCAATCTCTTATGAGAGTCCAGCGGCAACACTAGGTTATGGAACAGAGGTTCCTCCCATACCAACTGTCCAGGGACTACCCCCTCCACACGTGTATGCCTGAGCAGGCGCCAGGCCCTCAGGACAGAATTGTAAAATCCTGAGAGACCTGCGGTGTTCAGTTCCTCCAACTCCATTAGGAAAAGCTGACAGTTTAGCCCTAAGCTGTCCACCTTCCGCAGCACTGCACACGCTGGTTCTTTCCTGCAAATGTTAGTCCTGTATAATAGTTTCTGAGCTGCCTGGAGTCAGAAAGCTGCCATCCTGCTCTTCAGGTTGACCAGGCCCTCCTGGACAGGCAGGTAGAGGACAGCAGCCCTCAGCCAATGATGTCCTGACCAAAAGAAATCCAGCTTCTTCTGGATCTCCACCAGAAAACCACTAGGAGGCATACAGCCAGACAATGCCAAAGTTATTAACAATCAGCACCCTGTGCCTATACAATAGCTGAGAAAGCAGCCACTTCCACTTTGACAGCCTAGCCTCTATTGCCTCAATTACACCGTCCCAGTTTCTAGAGACCCAGTCCTCTGAACCCAGGTATATTTCCAGGTATATTGCTACTGGAGATCACCTGGCAGCTGTGGAGAAGAACCCCCCTCCATGTCCACTCTGCAGAGTCTTACTCTTCCTCCAGTTCACACTGCCAGAAGAAGTCAGTTCTCCACTGCTCCAACATCCTGCTCATCCCTAACTAGGACAGTCAGGTCATCTGCATAGCCAGATAGAAAAACTGGCCTGCTTAGTTCTGCCTGAGCAGCACCTACCCCCTGCAACATCCTCCTGAGAAAACACTGCAGTGGCTCTATGGCCAAGGTATAAAGCTGGCCTGAAATTGGATAGCCCTGGTGGATCCCTGACTCACCGGTACCCGCCTGCTCAGGCCCCCTCCCACCTTTATGAAACATGAAGCATCATTTGATAACATTTGTCTCTTACAAAAAAATTACATTAATATTCTTCTGCCTTATATAGTCAAAGAGCAACCCCTTTTCATCCCATCTCAGGCACCATTTACATTGAGAGTGCCCAGGCGCAAGACCTCCATGAGTGAAGAGGAAGAAAAGACAGAGAACAGAAAACAGAAGAATGAGAGGCCCACCACCCACTGTGCCCTCTGAATCCTACCCATTTAAACCTTCAGTAAAGCCAGACTCTTTCTCACAGAAGTGACCCATTTGTTCAGCCTGTACCTCCTCCTAGGTGTTAAGAACTTGGCATCTGTTGACCTACTAGCCCCTGTTGCCGATCTCAGAAATGTCTCTGGATCTGGGAAAAAAGCAGAAAGAGACACATACTTTTTATTCTTTGTCTCCCTTAGGAAACGGCTCAGCTCCTTCACAGCATACAGCTTCTCTTCCTCCCGCTCCACAGACTCCGTCAGACTCTGAAGATGACAGTTCGCAATCAGACACTGTCCCCTCCAACCCATCTTCTTCTGTCTCCATCAACTGTTCCTCCTCCTGCACTACAACCCCCTCTGCACCGGCCTGACTCCCAGCCCGCTAGTCTCTACTGATGTTCCTTCCACTGCCTGTTGCTCTGCCCCATCTGTCCTATCTGCCCCACTCTTCTCAGCTGTGGGCTGGGCAGGCTGGGTTTCTCTCTCTGCCTGTCTTGAATGTGGACAGGCGAACCTCTTATGTCCAATATCCCCAGACTCAAAGCAGCGCAGACTGTCAGTGTTGTCACAGAGGGCAACTCACATTTAAAGTTTGATAAGCGCTTTTCAAATACACAAACACCTGCCTACCTGCCTCCGGGTCACCCGAGAGAAATCATCTGGGAAATTTACCGGAACAGGAGAGCTCCCTAGCCAAAGCGTTGTCTTTAACGAATGGAGGCACATTAGATGCAACAGCTCTAGTAGCCGGAGCAGATAAGGGTGAAACCGTAACCAACACCCAAATAGCGTGAGAGAGCGGATAGAGTGCATAGAGCTCAGTCAACTTTCCCTGGATAAATAAAGGTGAAAAAATACAGTACAACACGTGCAACCAGCCTTCTACTGTCTACCAATGGTAGCTGTTAGGGGGGTTAAGTGCCTTGCTCAAGGGCACATGCCAGCCGATATAATTTTTGGGGGGATTTTCTCAAATACTAAATGCAATTTTCTGGCTATGTTGGCCCACAACTGCTAAATGAATATGAGGAAACGCTGCACTACACACACCTCTGCTCAGGATGATGACATTGATGAAAAAACTCTAAGCTTCAGTTTACTATTCTGGACAACATCTCTACAAATCCACCCAATATTCCACAGACACACAAGCACGTTCAAACACACACACACCGCAAAAACTATGCACGAATACAGCATTGCAGCTCTAATGGAATCATAGTCCGATTTAATTACGTGCGGTCTTTTTTTGTAGCTCTTCCTCTTGTCTGATGATGATGACACACAGCTTCTGTTTATTCTGCCTTAGACCTCAACAAATAGCCCCGTCACACTCACCTACCAGTGCGTTTACTGGGAATGGGTCAGCTCTGCAGGATAAATTAGTTTGAATTCTAGATTGATAATATCTCTCTCTGTCTCTCCAACCTCACCACCATACCCAACCTATGCTTTCATAGGACATTTTCAATTTTCTCTCTTGTGTCTCTTACTTTTTTCTATCTTTTTGTCTGTGTTTCTCTGCCTGTTTGTCATCTCCCTCTCTCCCTCTCTCTGTCTCTCTGTCTCTCTCTCTCTCTCTCTCTCTCTCTCTCTCTCTCTCTCTCTCTCTCTCTCTCTCTCTCTCCCTCTATTGGAAGGCCCGGCTCCTCTCTGTGATAGATGGTTAATCCATGGATGCCTCTGAATATTTCATGCATCTCTCTTTTTTCTTTCTGCATCTTCTCCTCTTTTTTCTGCCACTGAACCAATACTGTTGGTATTTGCGCGCGCATGTGTGTGTGTTTGTGTGTGTTTGTGTGTGTGTGTGAGAGAGAAAGAGTGCGTGCATGTCCCCTTGATTGTGTTGAAATTGTGAGAGAATTGTCATAGAATGTGCCAGAATAGAATGCAAGAGGTGGAGCGTTTGTGTGGCCATTCATTTTGGGTTAGTTAATGAATAATGAAAAACCGATTGCGACACTGATGCATGTTCATTTTCACATATTTTAACACATTTAACCCTCTAGACCCCAGTAGAATTCTAGAATGTTGCTGCAGTTCACTGGGAATTCTCACTTAAATCAGCATTTTCTTGCTCATTCCAAACAAACAGCTATATCTCAAAAATAAAAAGAAATTGACAATCACAAGTTTTTCCATTTAAAGAATCACAACTTTCCCTTTAATTTGGTACCAAATACATGGCAAGGCAATTCAGGGCGTCTCCTTCAGTGTCATTCAAAGTATGACAACAAAACAGATCCTTCCTATCTTGGCTAACGATAAGCTTTAAAAATCAATACAAAACCTCCAGCGCTTCAGCCCACACAGTAATAAGATCAGACAGTAACAGTCGCCAAACAAATATGGAAAAAGTTGCCAAACTTATATGGATAAAAGTCGCTGCAACCCAGCCAGTCCTCCTACCGACTCTTCGGAAAACAGCGTCCGTCTCCGCCGGTGAGAGCAGGTACGTCCCGCTGTTTAGTGAAGGTGATCTTGTGTCTTGTTTTATCGAGCAAGAACAAGCGATTTCGATCAAAAGACTTCAACTCACAATGTCTTCGTAACTTTCCACTACATACGGCGGGTCAGGTTCTGTCTCACAACACAATCTGACAGCTTCCAGAAGGTTTTAAAAGTGTGACGCTTAGCCGGCGAAGCCATTTTTAGATCTAACGTTACCGGTGGAGGACGACTAAACCCGGGGAAAATCAAACGTCTCAGTGTCACCAGCTAAATTTTCTGGTTCCGGTTCATCGATGACAACTTGAAGTATATATAAAACAAAGCTGATAACTTGATTTTCAGTTTTTGGTACATTTTAAACGATTTAAAAAAGACGGGCGCTCTTGGGCGCTATAGTGAAATATAGAACGGGCGCTCTCGGGGTCTAGAGGGTTAAGCAGAAGATGACAACTGGAGCTAGTAACAATGTCAGACGTAAAATGCCTGCGCAAACTTCCTCTGAGTGCAAACTTCAACTTATAAACTGCAATAATAATAATGTGGCACACATTTGTCTCAGTTCCAAAATATGCAGTACTGTGCAAAAGTCTTTGGCGCCCTAGATTTTTTATATACATCATGTGCCTTAGACTTTTGCACAGTACTGTATATATTTTTTTATTGCAATTATTTTCCATTTCTCAACATCAAAAGTGAAATCATGAAACTGCTCTCTGTGTACATCTAAGGGAACTAAACAAGTAAAACACTGAATTTCTGTTGCTTTTGTCTGTCGCTAGGGTAACTAGACCTGTACAATGCTCATATGGGTTGCCTGAATTAACATTGGGTTTGTCGGCCACTAGGGGAACTGGACCAGCAAAACACTTATGTGGGCTTCCTGAAGTTCTGCCAGTTTTGCCGACTGCTAGGGGAAGTAGATTGGTAAAACGCTCACATCAGTTTCCTAAATTTATATTGGTTTTGTTGGCCGCTAGGCAAACTGGACCAGTACACGCTCTTGTGGGTTGCCTGGATTTCTGCTGGTTTCATCAGGCACTAGAGGAATTAGGCCAGTAAAACACTGATATGGGCTACCTGTATTTCAGCTGGTTTTGTTAATCTCTTCAGGAACTGGACCAGTAAAATGCGCATTTTGGCCACCTGAATTTCTGTTGGTTTTGTCTGAACAAGCCTGAACAGTGAAGCTATCCTTAGAGGAACCATTTTCTTACTTTTCCTGGAGATGGAAAAAAATAAAACTCAAGCTATTTTTTGCTAGCCGCTCCACTCATCTTCCTGTTCTCTCGGAGCTGAAAATCTCCCTGGCTTTTGGGAGTGCGGGAAGGGCTAATGGCTCCAGTGGGAGCGACACCAAACTGTCTTTGATAAATTGTTTTTAAATCACAACATAATTTCATTTAGGCTGCAATTTCCACAAGACTCCTAGAGAGAAGTGAGTCAGGCTACACTGGGATTGGCTTACACACACACACACACACACACACACACAGACGCACGCACACAGGCTGGCACGTACACATATGCATACATGCACACACACTCATGCGAACGTGCACACACACACACACACACACACACACAAACCAACCCAGAATCATTTGCCAGCGAGGATAGTCTTACATGACCTGCATCCCGGAGGCTAACAAAGTTACCGCCTCCAAACTACTAAAGTGGTCATTAAGGACACTCTCTCTCTCTCTCTCTCTCTCTCTCTCTCTATATATATATATATATATATACATATATATATATATATATATATATATATATAGCGCTCTCTCTGTTTCTGTCGCTCTAGCTCTCTCTATCTTTCTCTTTCCTCTAACCGTTTTCAATCATTTTTCTTAATTATTTCTCTTACCTTGTCTATTCTTCCTCCCTCTCATGTTTTCTTCCACTCTCTTCTCTCTCACTCCCCTACATCTTTCTCTGTCATTGATCTCTCTCTCTCTCTCTCTCTCTTTCTGGGCGCCTCTCACTCTTCATCTCTTCATCTCTCCATCTATTTTTCCCCTCTCTTTTTCCTTTAATCTCTCTGTCTCTCTGTCCCTCTCTCTTTCTCTCTCTCTCTCTCTCTCTCTGGTAAAAGCTTTATGATGAGTGTTGCTTGTCTCAGTATTACTGTTCAGACTGTCAGCTGTGCGTCATAAAACACACACGCACACGCACACGCACACACACACACACACACACACACACACACACACACACACACACAAGCACACAGCATTACCAGCCCCCATTACATGGGCATTATGAAGTAATGCTGCAGTGCACTCACAGACACAACACACACACACACACACACACACACACACACATACATACACTGGGCATGTAATATCAATGATGAATGTCTAAACGATCCGTAATGATCCAAAGCCCTAAACCTTGTTAGCCCTGCCCCACCCTGGGAAAACACACACACACACACACACACAGGGCTGAGAAGAAAGAGAGAGGAGGAAGATGCAGCGCCACTTCTCATAACTACATATGAATTGAGATCGGCTCTTTAGCTTTGAAAAAAGGGAAAGAGAAATGTGTAAAGACAAAGAAAATTCATCATCTGTTTTTTTAAGTAATGAGAGTCTATTGTAAACCATACAATGTAATGGAACTGATACTAGGACTCTGGGTGAAAGATTCTGGTTTCAGCACTGATATAGAATATTTTTTTTGAAAATCAGATGTGGTCCAGTCACTGTGATATGATGGATATGATACAGTTTGATTGATTACATATTTATTATAGAATTGATCAATACTACACTAGTTGTCTATATGTTTCAGAGGCTTTTCCACCCTGACAATAAAATGCTGCTGGAAACACTGAATACTTGCAGTTTATTTGGGAATATTGGGACAGAAAGATTGTTAAATGTAAAGATATATTGAATATCAGCACAGAATCAGCTATCGGCAGCTTGAGTCCAAAAACAATATTGGCCTTCAAAAACCCATATCAGTCAAGCCGTACTCCCCACTTCTATTACAGATTCTGGTGTATATAATGTTAGGTAATATCTGGTTACTAAATATAGAAGCAATTGAAGAATCATTCATTTTTAGCCAATACATTTTTATCACAAAAGCAGCAAGCAAATCAAAATTAAGTAAAAATAATGGTGGAAATATAATATCTATACTGCAAAAAAATGACCTTAATTACAAGCCATTTAGTCTCATATTCTTGAAATCTGCCAGTCTTCCAATGCAGGTTCACTAGTTTTAAGAAAAAGAAGAATTCATCACTCAATCCTAGATTAAATGCTGCTAGATATGAAATGTCACTGATATTCTTTTGCAGTGTAAAACAAATGTATTCACACCAGTATTAGGAAGCACAGTGAATATCTGAACTCAGAGTCTCCTGTTCAATCAATAGTGAGACGTTACACACAGGATCACATTAGTTTTAACGTCCCAATGAATTACTTAACACTATTGAACGGCCATCTAATAATGTACGGGGAATACCTCCACATCACACACACACACACACACACACACACACATATTCACAAGGACATATGCCAACACACCATTACAAAAACAAAAAAAAACAAAGGAGGCATGGATAAATACACACACACACACACACACACACACACACCAGTGTCAAGTGCAAGTAGAGCACTTGGCTTAATAGGAATCAACAGATTGCAACTGGTAATTCAGATGATATTGTATGTAAATAAGATATGTACGCCTGGAGCTTTATCGACTGGCAAGGCAACCTCCACACACATATGCTGGGAACAGCCGCAGGCCATAGTAAACTCATTGAACGCACTGTAAACAGATTTTCCAGCAATGAATGCTAGGAAGTAAGAAATTAACTGCAGGATTTCATTCACACCGGGGCCAGTGACCGGGAAGCATCAGCAGTCTGATCTCATCAGCCTGTATGGCAGGTTCCATTCTCAAATGACTGACTTACAAAAAAGGTCATGTGACCTCAAAGTATGTGTGCTTTTTGGACACATGTTGGTTTCAATATGTGAACAAAGTTTTTTTTTTTCACGTTGTATTCTGACATCACATGTGACAGTCTTTACTTCACATGTGAAAATTTCAATTCATTGGTGAAAATTTCAATTCAATGGTGAAAATTTCAATTCACTGGTGAAAATTTCACCTGCTGTTACTTACGACAATATTTGTGTCACATGTGAAAACTTAACTTGTCAAAAAAATGTTAAAAATGTCATGAAAACCAATGTGTCCAAAAAGCACATGTGCTTTGAATTCACATGTGGGTTTTCACATTACACTTTTTTTGTATGGAACATGGAAGAGATATGCCTCTCAGTCAGATGTGAAAATTTCAATTCATAGGTGAAAATTTCAATTCATTGGTGAAAACTGTTTTTCACTTCACATTTTTCATTTCACATTTTTGTCACGTTTTCACCTGCCGTTACTTATGACAATATTTGTGTCACGTGAAAACTTAATTTCACATCGCAAAAGACTAACCACATAATTCACAGGTGAAATAGTCATGAAAACCAATGTGTTCAAACATGTGCTTTATATTCACATGTGAGCTTTCACATTATAATTTTTTTGCATGGAACATTGGTGAAAACTGTTTTTCTTTTTCATTGTTGCCACGTTTTCACCTGCTGTTACTTATGACAATATTTGTGTCACGTGAAAACTTAACTTCACATGCAAAGAGACAATTCGCAAGTGAAAATGTCATGAAAACCAATGTGTCCATGTGCTTTGAATTCACGTGTGGGTTTTCACATTATTATTTTAGTATGGAACATAGAAAAGATAGGCCTCTCTGTCAGAGCCATACAGAGACATTAGACTTCGATTTAGCTTGACAGGATTTACTATCAGTACTAATGCTTACCAGAGTTGATCAAGTTTGGCGAGGTTGCGCAACTCTCTATAAATGAGGTCACTGGGCAACATCTGGGTTAGGATTAGACCAATATATGGGGCCAATATTGATCAGATCTTGTCTAGAACTGGTCAATACTACACTTGTCTATTGGAAGCCTTCTTCCTGAATTGATTCTAATGCAACATTTTGATCAGATTGCACTCAAGTATGCATGAAAATGTATAATATTGTTATTATCCTGGATTTCAGTGGAGAGTCTTAGTGTCCCATGATGGTCTAAATGCTGTTTCAGAGGCTTTCCATCCTGACAACAACAAAATTCTGGGGAAATACTGAATACTTATAATTTTTGTCATGAAAATGGTCAGATTTACAGATACTCAATAAAGGCAGCTTCGATCCAGTAATTTTGGCCTTCAAAAGTCCATAATGGTCATTTGGACAACAGCGACCAGCATTATTGCTTTAATCACCTAGGAGCAAATTGTTGCGTGGAAACTTTTAAATAGATTTTCTGTCGCTGCTGAAGCGTTTGCCTTTGTGTTTCACCAGGCTAAGAAGTGCTGTGAAATGACTGGTCGCTTATTTAGACCAGAGAAACTACCTCTGGAAAAAAAAAAGAGAGAGATAGAGAGAAAAACAAGAGAAAAGTCCTTGTAGAAATTATAGATATTTGTCTCCCTTCTCTCTCGGCTCTCTCAATATTTCTCTCTCTCTTTGTCTTGCTCTCTTTTTCCTCTCTGTCTCTTCCTCCCCTTAGTGTGATATAAGGGCCACCACTAAGGTTGACTCCTGCTGTGTGTGTGTGTGTGTGTGTGTGTGTGTGTGTGTGTGTGTGTGTGTGTGTGTGTGTGTGTGACTGGTAGCCATGTCCAGCCAAATGACCTCTCCTGGGGCACTGGCTGCTGTCTTTGTTTTATGACTTGTCATAAAGGTGCCATCTGCACACACACACACACACACACACACACACACACACACCTACACACACACACACACACACACACACACACACGCACACACACGCACACACACACACACACACACACACACACACACACACACAAGCATGAACAGCAGGAATCCTTAGTGGCCTTTACATTGCTAAAGATATATTGTATACATGATTCTGTGTGTGTGTGTGTCCATACCAAGGCTTTTCTTTTCCTATTGATGTTGCAACAGTTTAAATTGAAATGCACAGCGACCAGCAGGGGGGCCCATAATGACTCCAAAGACTTATGTGAATTGTTCATAAGCCATAAGAAAATGTTTGTATATTTCTCAGTAATAGCAGCAAGTGCGATACACATAGGCCAAAAACATCTAGATTTCAAGGCCATCATTTGCATCAAGGACATGAGTACAAACTCCATAGACAGACAAGCAGAAAAAGTTCAATATAGTTATAAGAGAAAGGGACGAATGTCAAAGTTCTCATTAAGTTCCTTATGTGCCAGTGTGTCCAGTATATGAATCCAAAAGGCCTTCCTTCACAGTTAAATGTCACACTCTCTATTGATATGTAAATCAAGAATTTTAGGCTTGAGACATTTCAAAATGTTTAGTTTGCGTACGATTACTTTTGGCACAAATGTCTTTTTGGGGCTGGTTCTGGTGTCAATCCCAGTTTTGGCTCCAGTTTCCGTGTCGTTTTATGATAAAAAGTGTCCTATTTTCCTTTAAAATACCAAAACACACTCTCCTGTCTCTCTCTGTTTCTGTCTTTTATTCTTACTCTCTCTCTCTCTCTCTCTCTCTCCCTCTCTCTCTCTCTTTGTCTCCAACTGTCATTTTAATGAATAACAATGAGAGTAATGGAGGGTTGTAATCCGTCAGGAATAAACACACACTCACACTCACACACACTCTCTCACACACACACACACACACACACACACACGCACATGATGTGTGATGTTAAACTGCTAATCAGTATTCCCTCTAATGGGGACACCACGGTGAAGGACTGATTGATCTGTTGGAGTACAGATTAACACAGAGAGAGAGAGAGAGAGAGAGAGAGAGAAAGAGATGTACAGAGACAGGGATAGAGGGATAAAAAATGAGGGAGAGGCGAAGGGAAAGAAAGAGGGAGGTGGGCATACAAAGGGAGGGAGAGAGAGGGAGAAAAAGGGACAGGGAGAGAGAGAGAGAGCAGGTTAGAGAGAGGGAAGACAAGAAAGAGGGGATGAGAGAGGGGTCGATTTATCTGTTGGAGTACAGATTAACGGAGAGAGAGAGAGAAAGAGATGGGGGGAAGGAAGGGAGGGAAAGACAAAGAGAGAGCAGGAGGGACAGAAAGAAGGAGAGAAACGTGACAAAAAACATGCAACAAAATGATAAAACTATGTTTAGGTGAGGTACCAGAATTTACACATTTAGCTATTGCCATGATATTAGAAAAAAAAATTTTTTTAATTATAGGACTAATTCATTATAGGACTAACACTATCTGCAGTTATATTTCACTTTTATGACCATTGTTTGTAGGTTTTAATTTTGATTATTTACTTAGGCCTATTTGTAATTTTATATAATACAATATTTTGTATTATTATATTATTATTATTATTATTATTATTATATTTAGCTTCATACAAGACATTAGATTAGATTGCATTGAATCTAATTATCCAATTGTTCCTCTTTTACATGTATTATTGTTAATTGTTCTGCTTTGGCAGCAACGGTTGATTACTATTCCTGCCAATAAAGCAAACTGAATTGAATTGAATTGAATTGAACTGAATTGAAAGAGAGAGGGGAGGAAGGAGAGGGATACAGAGGGAATGGGGGAGAGAGGGAAGAGAGGGAGGAAAAGAAGAAACGGGAGAGGGGGAAGAGAAAGACAGGGAGGGGGGAGAGAGAGGAAGAGAGAGAAAGGGAAAGAGAGAGAAAGAGAGAAAGACATAGAGAGGAAGGGAAGGAAAGAGGGGAGGAGGGAGAGAGAGGGAAGAAAGACAAATGGAACGAGAGAGGGAAGGAGAAAGGAAAAGTGGAAGGGAGGGGGAATAGAGGAGGAGAGAGGGAGGGGAAGGGGAAATAGAAGCGGGTATTGGAAAGGAGGGAGAAAGACAGAAGGAACGGAGGAAAGAGGGAAAGAGAGGGAGAGAAGAGGGGAGGCAGTAAGAGAGGAAAGGAGAGAGAGAGAAATGGAGGGAAGAACAGAAAGAAGAGTGAAAGTGATGGAAAGAGGGAAAGAAGAGGGAGGAATGGATAGAGAGAAAGAGAGAGAGGGAGTGTCAGAGGTAGGGCAAGAAGGATGGAGGGAGAGAGAGAGAGAGAGGCTAGAAAGAGGATAGAAAGAGGAAGGGAGGGATGGTGGGAGAGAGAGGGAGGAAGGGAAGAATGGAAAGAGGGAGAGAGGGAGGTGAGGAGGGAGAGAGAGAATAGATAATTGGTTAAATATCTTTTTCCGGTAGCAGCATGCTGATAACACACCTGTGTGTGTGTGTGTGTGTGTGTGTGTGTGCATGTGTGTGTGTGTGTGTGAAATAATCCTTTATTTTTCAAATGTGATTTTATTTTTGATTTTCCTGCAGCAAGAGCAGTGACCATGCAATAACTCAGTGTTGCATGGCTATTTAAGATGGGTATACTTTAAATGAAGCACTTTCCACACACACACGCACACACACACACACAACGACATGGCAGAAACACTAATAGAAAGCCAATATGAGAACAAGCAAGAGAAAGGCTTGGGGAAATGAGATAATAGACAAACACTCTGCAACATTTCTCCGACACTGTTGTCCCCAATGAGGACTATTGATTTATAGACAGAAAGAGAGAGAGAGAGCGCTGTAAAATATGGCTATTGAGTACTTTGAAAATCAAGTGACTGACAGAGGGAAAGAGAGACGAAAAGCCTCTGCTGAACATTTCAGTTGTTAGTCATTTCTCATATTTCTTATTTGCTAAATAACATAAGAAACATAAATCCCTTTGTGATCAATTCAGAGAATCAAACAGATATTAAAGCAGAAATTGGTGACATTTTCATATCAAGAAATGTCCAGTTTGCTATTCTCTATGATCGACTGTGATTCAAACTATAGCCAGTTCAAGAAAGCTTTCACATTGTCTGTTCTAAACAGCTGGTGTCTGGTAGCTCTTTCCCGGGAAAATCCTCTGCCGCACAGGAAGTGATGTGTTTTACGTTCCCGGTTTGTTTGGAATCAACAGAAGAAGAAGAACTGGGTAGTTAGCATGAGCAGCGATAGCCACCATGGCTGAACTGACAAAGAAAAGAGAAACTCAAACTGCATCAACAGGAAACCCAAGCCCCGCCCACACTGTTTGATTGACAGGTGATCTCTGGGAAGTGCAGTGCAGAAACACCGCAGCGATGAGCACTGAGCAACAAAAAGGGAGGCTAAATAAAACAACACAGTAGCGATGAGCGCTTAGCACCAAACATGGAGATAAAATAAAAATAAAGAGGCACTCATGGATCGCCACTTTAATTGTCAACAGGTGATGGTTATTTGGCAGCAGAAGGTTGGTCATGTCACAATGGCTGACACTTCACAGAGCTGAGTGCTGCGCATTCTCTCCTCATGTGAGACTAAGTGAAAGCGGCGCCGCGTCTCGTCCTGGCCAGCTGAGGTAAATTAACGCTCATTAATTATTAATGCCAAAGACTCTTGCTTTAAACAGCATAATTATCCTCTGGGTGAAGGAATAAAATCCTATTGATTTACTGAGGAGACGAAAGCGGTGAGTGGAGGAGTGGAGGCGACAGATGAGAGGCAAGAAGAGAGGATTACATTTTTCGGATTAGGATTAGCATTATTAGTGACGGTGACATTTACAGGAAGCCTAATAATCTGTTAATAGTCCTAATTTACTCTTATTTTAAATAAACTGACCTCAAACATCATGACCTGATGTGAGTAACGGACTATCTTGACATCCAGCCTAATAATGTGGTATTATGGACTAGACTAAATTACACTGTCCATCTTAATAAATCAGTTAATCTAGTATTGAGTCTTCAATTAAAAAGAAAACAAGTGAAAAAGAAAATGCCAATGGGTGAGCTGATTTCATTTTTCTTTTCAAGTGAAACAAGCCCTTGTTTAGAAGCGCTGGTTCACATTTTATTGGGCAGTGTGAAACAAACCAAATACAAAAATGCAACTAAAGTCAACATTTAGATCAGATCAAAGAAAACAAACTTTGGGTATGACTGGACCCTATATGACTCGTTAAGATGGCTATTTTTTGCAGTGAAGACTAGAACAGAATAGAATCAAACACTACTTGGTCCAACTGGAACTTTTTTTTTTTTTAATAGACAAAAATAACAATACAACACAAAACACAAAGAACTGACAGAAACATAAACATGTAGAAACATCAGAAAAGAGAAGAAAAATACTGTAAACATAGAAACTGTAGAACAAAGTATATTAAGTAGACAGAATGGAGATCACAGCCCAGTTATGGCACAAAAAAAAAAAAAGTAGACAAGGTCAGACCGATATACGCAAAAGCAGGTATAATCATATATGCATACCTATATAACATACAGAAAGTTACATAAAATAACATAAAATAATACAATATATGATATATTATCCGTTCCATTTACAGTCTTTATAAATAAAGGCCAATAAAAGACAGAAAAAGTGGAAAACAGGAAAAGAAGAATACAGAAACAAATAGGACATATCTTATCAAAGCTCAATATCCCATGCCTTTACAACTGAAAGCAAGTCCTTCACCTTTTCCCCTCATAATTAGCCTTTCCAACAAATTGTGATGTTTGAGGAAGGAAATAAATCAAGCCAATGATAACTGGGAACTTTTTGCCCTCACAAAAGCGACAACAACAGCAGCGAGATAAAGTAGAATAGAATAAAATAGAATAAAGCAGAACCTGGCCCATAGTGAAAGTGAGAACTTAACGTCCACCAAGGCTACCACTGGTACTTACAGCAAGACAGCCGGTAAACAACCAAATGTCAGCAACCTGAACAGAGAAACCATACCTCACTGGGAGAGGGATTCACTTCAAAAAGTTTTCTCTCTTTCTCCTAACTTCTGCCTCCCAATCTATTTCTCCTCCCCATTTATCTCTCTCTCTCTCTCCCTCTTTATGATCCTCATCTCTCTCCGTTTTCTCTCTCTCTCTCCCTGTCAGAAGAATAGCAGCGGTGCTTGCAGTGCGTTTGTAAGCAGCACTAAATGTCAGCAGTGTCAGTCTATTGTCTTTGTTGTCCTGTGGGGGAACGCTGGTTTGCGATGCCCTGTTTTTAAAAGGTGGTAAACAAGTTTTGCTTTACAGTAGTAAAAAAAAAAAAAGTTTTTGTGTTGTAGAAAGTTGTGTTGAGTCACCTCATTTCCTGCTGGCCTTTGTTGCTTTGTTAAATGGTCTACTACTTAAAGATCATGTCATTCTTTCTGCATCAAGATTGGTGGTTTTCTCAGTGTATATCCAATCATTGTGCTTGTAAACGTGTAATTCACTAAATCCAAAACTATTACAGCAGTCCATAGAGGACATACATAAACACTTTGTTTATCTTTTGCCGTCTCTCTCTCACACACACACACACACATACACACACACACACACAATTCATTAATTATCTCATTATCACGACTTATTGTCTCATGATAACGACCTAATTATCTTGTTATCACGATAAAACAAAAGTCGTTTTCTCATCATAACGACTTATTTTTTGCGAATTATCACAACATAAAAGTTGTTTTCTCGTCATAATGACTAATTTTTTCTTACTATCACGACATGTTTTCTCGTCATAACGAGATAATATTGTATTGTGAGGTGATATTGTGTGACTGCGAATTAATTCTAGACTGTTGCAAGAAGCCAAAAAATGGACGAGTGGGTCCGATTTCATTTTGACCACAGTTTATCACAGGCAGAAATTGCATTACATCTTTCAATAACAGACAATTAGCATATCAGTGTCCGTCACCTGCGAAGGAAACTAACCTTTTTGGTGTAGGAACTTCAGTGATCCAACGGCAGTCCATAGAGTACATACATACATTTTTTTTTTTTACGAAATTATGAAGTCGTTATGACAAGAAAACAACTTTTGTTTTGTCATGATAATGAGATAATTAAGTCATTATCATGAGAAAACAAGTTGTTTTGTGGTAACGACATAATTAAATAATTAATTAATTGTGTGTGTGTGTGTGTGTGTGTGTGTGTGTGTATGAACACATACTAGGATTCCAAACCAATATATTTTTGATGGCCAATACTGAGATTTTTTTATTATTACTGAAGTTGCTGAAAGCTGTAATTTTGTACTTACATTGAATATTTTTAAATGTGACATATTTTCATATCACTGAACAAATATATGGGTCTTACCTTAATTCGCATACACACAAATGTTGGTTTGCCAAGGTACAGAATGCCCAAAGGGAAGAGGAAAGCTGTCTTGTCTTCTTTTTCCAGTACTTATTTCACACTAAAGTGGGCTGCTGTTGATGCAGTCAACAACTGCAAAGTGGGATTCACTCTGGAAAGTTTGAAAGAAGCCAAGAGCAAAGCAATGAGTCAGCAAGAAAAGTCAACATTAACCACCTAAGCAGGAAGGAAGGATGTCAACGGTAGAAAGTTGGAAAGAAAGAAAACTTTGACTTTTGATGTTCTTTAATGAAACATCTGACAACAAAATAGAAGAGAAAGGAACTGAAATCACCTTAAAAAACAGCTCCCACACACACCAATACACACACACACACACACACACACACACACACACACAAAAGCAACACTAGATAGTAGGCTCCACACTTTAGCATACACTGTGTTGAGTGATAGTAGGAGACTAGCATTATCTAAAGTAAGAAGACTGATCTTTTAGTAATAAAAAGTTGTTAGTGGTTTTTATTATAGGGCCTTTTTATTATATGGCCTGATTCATTCATTTAAAAAAGTAAATATCATTAACTCAATATAGCTCAGGTGAAAAGGTTTATTTTTGGAACTATTTCAGGTGAGCCACCATGTATTCATCCACTGCACAGTGATTGTTATCTGTTTCCCATTGCCGACGAACTTCACTTATATGGAAACAGGAAAAGTAGTCTCTGCTAGACAAAACAATATGTTGTTTTGTGATCATATTTGTTTTTTATAAATATAAATAAAATAGTTTTTATAAATTTTCTCCCTTTACGAGATTATGTAGCCTACCATCACTCAACATAGTGTACACTAAAGTGTTAGGCATGATCACAAAGGACATGCTTTTGAAAGTTGTTTTGTGAAAAGTTGTTGTGTTTTCGGTTTTGTTAAGTTGTTTTGTGAAATGTTGTGTTTTCGGGTTTGTTAAGTTGTTTTTGTTAAGTTGTTTTGTCAATTGTGTTTTCGGTTTTGTTAAGTTGTTTTGTGAAATGTGTTTTCGGTTTTGTTAAGTTGTTTTGTGAAATGTTGTGTTTTCGGGTTTGTTAAGTTGTTTTTGTTAAGTTGTTTTGTCAATTGTTGTGTTTTCGGTTTTGTTAAGTTGTTTTGTGAAATGTGTTTTCGGTTTTGTTAAGTTGTTTTGTGAAATGTTGTGTTTTCGGGTTTGTTAAGTTGTTTTTGTTAAGTTGTTTTGTCAATTGTTGTGTTTTCGGTTTTGTTAAGTTGTTTTGTGAAATGTGTTTTCGGCTTTGTTAAGTTGTTTTGTGAAATGTGTTTTTGGTTTTGTTAAGTTGTTTTGTGAAATGTTATGTTTTCGGCTTTGTTAAGTTGTTTTGTGTAATGTTTTGCATTTCTGGGCCATCGTAGAGATATGATACAATATGATACAATGCGATATGATTCAATCATGCAAATAGTTCCATTCTACTTCTACTGGTTGCAAGAAGGAATCTTTAGGCTTAATCAATCCAGTTAAGTGTGTGACGGAGAGATGTACATTAAAATACTACTAAAATCTACTTCACATTTTGTTGACAATGATAACAACCTATTTGGAATGTCATTTGTTGATAGTAAAAAATGAAAATCAGTGAACTCAAAATCATCCTTTCAAACAGGTCATTGTTTATTAATAATGCTTTGCTGCAATGTTTACATATGCAATGGCTTCAATAATGGATTTTGCCCGTGCAGAGGCGTTGGCGAGTGGAGCATAGATGCATGGATCATAGAACTAGAGTTACAATGTGTAACTATCGATACCTTTGTCTTAGCGCTACTGCTGGTTCCAGGTGAAGACTCTCAGGGACTCTCTCTAACAGCGAGTCTATTGCATCTCTTTGAATGGGTCACCAGATTACAAGTACTACTTGTATATTTCACTGCTGCTCAGGAAATGTTACATTTTATTTATGTTATAAACCCAAAGTGAGTCTACACTTATGATTTATAGGTGTTTGTGCATTGTATATTTGCTCTCTATTGGTTGACATTCATGACAAAACAACGGGCAGAGGAGAACGGAAGGGAGGGGAGATAGTTTGTTGAGGGGGGGATGGGGGGTTGGGGCACATAATGTAAAACTTCACTGGCCTGACAACACTGACAGAGAAAAGCATATGGTCTCAGAGGGAGAGAAACACACAGCGAGTAAACTGCTAAAATGAAAAAAAGATATAGCTGTCATATTCCCAACAGAGAGAAGCCTGCATCAATTTAGCTGTGATTCCCTCCCAGCGCTTTTGCCCGATACAAGCTGTTTGAATTGATGCAGTGTCTTAGGCATTAAAGGAACAATTCATCCCAAAATTATTGTGTCATTATCTACTCACCCTCATACCAGTTGAAACACTGGTGAAGTTTGTTAGTCTATATAACACACAGGAAGGTTGCCAACTCCGTAGCAGCCTTCTCCAAAACAACTGAAGTCAGTGGGGACCAGTTCTTTAGAGTTCCCAAAAGGGCAAAAAATGACCATAAAATGACTCCATACAGCTTGTGCAGCATAATCTAAGTCTTCTGAAGCCAAACGATCACACAGTGAGTGGGAAAAGACCGATATTTACACCATTATTTAGCACAAATCTTCACTACAGCCATTTTTTTCAAAAAAAGTTCACGCTTGCGCACACCTACACCTTGCGCATTCACATGAATCTTCCCCACTTCCATGTTTACACTGCTACACACAGGTCTACGTCACGCAAACTGAGCTCTGCTCAAAGTACCTCATTCGGATCTAACATTATCTTTTTGCTCTTTGGTTTGTTACCTAGCTGCTTCTCTCCCTAGTGCCAATATTTAAAAAGTGAGTGCTCTTCCTGGATGCTTCAACAGAGAGAAGCCTACATGATTGGGCGTCATTGCGGAATACAACAGTGACTTTTTGCAAACTGCAGGACCCAGAGAGGCTCCGGCTAATCGCTGGGTGTCAACTCCTCCTTTTCCAGGGACAGTCGTGACACATGCTTGACCTCACGTTTTGATGAGGGAAACTTTCTCAGTTTGTGATTTGTCAGTCAGGTGCCCATTGAGAAGGCAGGGGCGAAACATAGAAAAGGACGCTTATATGCCTACGTCTTTCAGCCAAGACAAAAACCATATGAGACAAGATCCTCATGTTCTGACTCAATTGGGGTGGTGCAGTGAATATTGAAATTAACACCTGCCCGCTGGGTTGCCAGGTTTATGACATGAGTACATTTTTATATATAAATAAATACATAAATAAATAAAATGAAGCTGTTGTCTTTATAGTGGGCATTGAATGCAAGCCTGATCACTGTAATTATGCCATCTTTTCTCCAATTTTCCTGTCCAACTTTGCAGATTAAATCCCCACTATGCGGGTTCATTTAAACTTTAATACAAGCCTTAACACGAAAGTTGACCAACGGAACAATCTACCAAAAACTCATTGGATTCCTTTAAGGCCAGCTGAGAGTTCCCTTTCAGCATTACCACAGGATCCTTACACTTACTGACCTTCACAATACACAAAACACCAATAAAGTACAGGAAGAAGGAAAAGTTTCTTGTTTAAAGCCAATGAGAGCGGAGAAAAGAAAGAGAAGCCATACATATTCAAGGCCAGCAGTGATAAGGGCTGTACTCCAAACATTAGAATCCCCAGGGAAACACAGAGCCACAATGAGACAGTTCCTCCCTCCTGTTGTTAGGCAGTTTTATTCAGCATTACTACTCTCCAGGCATGCATATTGCATGGCTTGGAAATACTTCTCTATATCATTACTGTCGCCTACAATATTGCGTGTGTGTGTGTGTGTGTGTGTGTGTGTGTATGCGTGCATGCGTGTGCGCGTGTGTGTGTATGAGTGTGTGTCTAAGTGCATGCGCATAAATGTGTGTGTGTGTGTGTGTATGTGCAAATGTGTGTGCGTGTGTAGAGCTGTGTGTCTGAGTGTATATGTACGAGACATCTGTGTGTGTGTGTGTGTATGTGTTTGTGTGAATGTTTGTAGGGCTGTGTGGCTGAGCCTATGTCTGTCAGTGGATATGCACAAGACATCTGTGTGTGTGTGCATATGTGTGTGTGTGTGTGTGTGTGTGTGTGTGTGTGTGTGTGTGTTTGCGTGCACACGAGCATGCATACATAAAGTCCATGTGATAGTGTATGCACATGCTGTGTTTGTGGTTTGTGCAAGTAGAAGTACATGCACACATACTGTATGTGTGTGTGTGTGTGTGTGTGTATTTACCATGCAGTGGGATGTAAAGTGGCATTATAAGCACAGTACCGCCACTAAGTAATTGCAGGGAGAAGCCTTGAGGCGCTGACAACATATTAAAAACCATAAAGAAACACATCATGATGTTCAATAAAATAGATGCCTGATGCATTATGCATAACGCTCAGCTCTTGCTCTCACTCTTACCGCTTTTTTCCTCTTTTTTTTTTCCTCCCATCATCCTCTTGTCACCCCCTCTCTCTCTCTTGGATGGTCTTGCATTGCATTCTTAAAGTTTCTATGTGTATTATTTTACCATCAATAGATCATTACCACATGCATTTTGAGACATTAGTATAATCGCCATAAAAAAATGAGACCACTGCTGAGATGATTGGCAGCCTCTACTAGCCTCTACACTGCATTTTTCACGCTGCACTGCTTTACATCACAAAGGGAGATCGCTTTACGGCACAAAACAGGAAGAGGGCGCTGTTCTTCCAGAGCAAACAGAGCTAAAGCTTTCAGAGCTTTTGTTGACATTTTTGTTACTAAGCCGATACTATGACATTACCAAGATTCTGGTGGCAACTTGTTAACTATCACCTGTTGACTATCAAAGTAGTAATCAATGAGTTCCTCCTTTTTTAAATCAGCATGTCCAGAACTGTCTTTTTCCTTGGATTTTCTGTTGATGCAGTTTGAGCTTCTGTAGGTGGCGCTCTTTTCTTTGTCTGTTGAACCATGAATGCTATCGCTGCTCATGCTAACTACCCAGTTATTCTTCTGTTTATTCCAAACAAATTGGAAACGTAAAATACATCACTTCTTGTGCGGCAGAGGCTATACGTTGAATCACTATTATGATATGATCAATCAGAGAGTTAGATAGAAAATTATTTATATGAAAATGTTGCAGATTAATACTTTACTACACCATTTGAATGTTTTATCAGATTTTGAGCACTAGACATACTTTCATTTAATGTGTGTATGTGTGTGTGTGTGTGTGTGTGTGTGTGTGTGTGTCATTATGCTATCTGCACACTGGTAACCAGGTGTGAGAGAGAATGAAATAAAGGCAGAGAGATAAATAATTCAAACAGTGAAGAAGAGGAAAGAAAAACTGTAAGAGAAACATTAGGGGTTGCTTCACTTCATATCACTGCCCCCAATCTGTTTTACTAATAAGATGGGCCAGGCGGACACCCTGACACACACACACACACACACACACTTTTATGACTATATGTCCAAGGGTTTCCCACTGATTTATATTTATTTGGTCTTGAGAACACAGACTGCATGTGTATTTATTTACACTCACACTCATGCACACACTCATGCAGGTGTGTATGTGTGTAAATGGACATACAGTATGTGTTCTTATACTTCTATCCTTGTGAAGATGAAATGATTACCTATCAGTTTGAAAACTGTTGCAAATCAATTCACACACACACACACACACACACACACAGATAGTCACTCATGCACACATACACACGCATACATGCAAAGGCTTTTTCATAGCACTGAATGACAACTGCCAGTACACACACAGTCCTGCAGACACACATGCACTCACACACACGTTTGTAGCTCATGCACCTGTTTGATATTCCCTGCATATGGGGTTGATGAAGCTCTCCAGGTCCAATCAACAGACTTTCATCAGGACGGCCACTTCAATCACTGCTCAGCACTGTTTGGTGAAATCACTAGTCGACATCTGTCCATCTCTCAATCTGTCGTTCTCTCTGTCTGTCTATCTGTCTGTCTCTGTCTGACTCTATACATTGCTCCCTCTCTCTCCTTCTGACTCTTTCCATCACTCTCCCTCCCTATAGAAAGATGTCAACCAAAACCACTGATCATAATGACTGGACTATAGAAAGATGTCAACCAAAACCACTAATCAGGACAGGACTATAGAAAGATGTCAACCAAAACCACAAATCAGGACTGGACTATAGAAAGATGTCAACCAAAACCACAAATCAGGACTGGACTATAGAAAGATGTTAACCAAAACCACAAATTAGGACTGGACTATAGAAAGATGTCAACCAAACCCACTAATCATAATAACTGGACTATAGAAAGACGTCAACCAAAACCAATAATTGTAATGACTGGACTATAGAAAGATGTTAAGCAAAACCACTAATCATAATAACTGGACTATAGAAAGACGTCAACCAAAACCAATAATCATAATGACTGGACTATAGGAAGAGAGGAAGAGGTTTCTCTTTGTCTGTACCACTGCCAGAAACTCTGAAAGCTTTAGCTCTGTTTGCTCTGGAAGAACAGCGCCCTCTTCCTGTTTTGTGCCGTAAAGCGATCCAGCAGATTTCCATCCAAATCCGACCTGGTGCCACACCATGTAAAATGCAGTGTAGAGCTCGGTTGAGGCTGCAAATCTAATTATGCTTATGTCTCAAAATGAATGTGGAAATGATTCATTGATGTTAAAATGATACGCATAGCACCTTTAAACGAAACAATCCCCTGTTAAATACCAACAACACCAAGCAATCTACCCAACTCAACGCCACAAAGGCTCAGGTGTTGGGGGAGCATAAACAGTCACGCACACACTCCACACACACACACACACTCACACAGGTGGAACAACAGTTGGTGGTGGTTGATTATAATCAGCCTCTCGGCCAGTGCTGCCATTAGGGGTGTGGGATTTAGTTGTGCGTGTGTGTGTGTGTGTGTGTTACTGTTACAAGTTACTGTTGTGTAGCCAATGTTCTCACTGAGATATTATCCATCCATCCATTCAATGACTCCTTTACTTATTTGTATAACTTAGAAACCAAAATGCAAAAGAAAAAAAGAAAGAAAAGTTCCCTAAATGATTTCTCTGCTCAAAAATTAAGCATAATCATAAATGATTTGATGTGACTGGTTTGGTTCCTTTAATTAAAACTGTCAATTATTATATTATATATAGATATTATATATGTATATATATTATATATATATCAAAATAAGTCACTGTTCTTTCTTCATACCTTGTACAGTGCATTAAGAAGTGAGATTCTGTTTTTTCTGATTCTTTGAGTTTTTTTTCCTCCTGTTTTCTTGTCTTGTCTTGTCCGTTATTCTCCTCTCCTTCCCTCACCTCCACAACCACTGTGTCTGTGTGTGTGTGTGTGTGTGTGTAGCTGTTTGTCTGGTGTTACGGTGAGGATATAGCAGCGTTGTTGGACTCAGCTGTCATGTTTCCTCATTTCACACTACACTGACTTGTCAGAGTGAGAGAGAGAGAGAGAGAGAGAGAGAGAGAGAGAGAGAGAGAGAGAGAGAGAGAGTTAGCAGTGTCACTGTTAAGTGTAAGAGGAAAGTAGATTGGTATGAGAGGCAGAAAAGAGCCTGAAGAAATGGACTGTTGACCCACTGTGTGTGCATGTCTGTCTATGTAAGTGTGTCTGTAGATATGTGTGTGTATATATTTGTGTGTATGTGTGTGTGTATGTGTGTGAGCATGCACGCATGTGGGTGTCTGTCTGTATGTGTTTCTGTTTGTTTGTGTGTGTGTGTGTGTGTATGTGTCTGTATGTGTCTATGTGTATGTCTTTGCATGTCTGTACACATCTGTGTATGTGTGTGCGTGATTGTGTGATTTTGTGAGTGTTTGTCCATTTACGTTTGTGTCCACGATCCTGTATCACCAGCCATAATGGAATTCTGTGTGTGTGTGTATGTGTGTGTGTGTATGTGTGTGTGTGTGTGTGCGTGTGTGCGCGATGTCTGGCTTCTCCATCAGAAGGGATAATGAAAGTGGGCACTAGTACCTGACGGAAAAACATTGGCAATCTCTTCTGGATGAAACCACCTTCACACACACACACACACACACACACACACACACACGTACACTCGGTCAGCTACACTCAACTGCTTTTTCCTACCATAAAACCAGAGAGAGAGAGCTGTAGGCGATACCTTGTGTCCAGGATATCACACTTACAATGACTGCAGGCATCAGTGATACTTACTGGAAAGCCTGTGTGTGTGTGTGTGTGTGTGTGTGTGTGTGTGTGTGCCCGCGCGCACTCCACTGCCTCTTCTATCAGCCCTTGCCGTGGCTATTTCTCATGGATGCGAACAACAAGAGAAGCCCTCCAGTCCGACACAGCTTTCTTTACATTACTATTTCGCAGACACCAGTAATGTAAAATAACACAGCATGAGACCCATGAACTGTTTTAGTGAGCGCAGAAAGCCAAACCAACTTCCATGAAATGTCATAAATCTTATTTCATATTGTCATTTCTTTGGCGAGAAAAGCCCTGAAACTCAATATAAAGCCAATTTACTCGTAACTTCAGATCACACAGATTCTGCCACACTGGTAACACAGTACAGTAACACATATTCCTTTCTTCCACTGCTTGATCTGCACTCTATGGACGCTCCCGGCTGAGTTCCTTCTTTTCTAAAGTTATTTTGATGGTTTTTGCTGTTTGTCCTATTGTATTCTGTTAGTTTAAGTGATTTCTATTTCATTAGGCTCCATACTACGGGGCCCCTGAAGGGCCACATGGTAGAAAAAAAAAGCATTCAGTGTGTTGAAACCCAATCCGTGCCTTCAAAGTCATGTTTATATACTAAGTTCACTGTGCGATAGGCGAAATTCACCAAGACTAAAACACCAAACTTATCCCAGAAAACATCTGTTTTTAATCTTCTTCAGTCTTTTTTAACCATAGTTGTGGCACCATTCTGCAGTTGTTGGGCCTGAAGATGTGAAATATCCTTAGTTTTCTTCCATTCAGAATAAAATTGTATGTGTTGAATATGGACACAAGTAAACACTTTTTGTATTATTACTTTTACTTACTTTATTATCTACAAATTCAAATTCTATACATTCAAATGTGTTCAAAATATCCCAAAAATGTGAATGTTAATTTGTATATCAGTTACAACACTTTTTTCTCAGCGGATAAAGTCAGAATGCATTTTCCTGTTTCATTCTGTTGAATAACTAAATAGTTTAAAATTTACAGAGGGATTTGTAATGAATTCTTTACAAAATACAATGTATATGGTGACAATGTCAGATTTGTCACATTTTTTACAACACTCCATCACAAATTAACTCCTGGAATGCATTGAACATCACAGATAGACGAGATCTAACAGCAGACAGGGGTTCAGTGTCTTGCTCAGAAGGACACATGGTTGATGATGGCATCAAACCTGAGACCTTCTGGGTCCACGGCAGTCTTTCTTCTTTCTTTCTTCTTTTCCACATTTATGCCATTACCCACCATCCAATAACTAAGAATTAAGAACCTTTTAATATCCCAAAGAACTGCATGGTCCTTTGGGATATTAAAAGATTCTTGAAAGGTCCTTTGTGGAACCAGAAGTGGTTCCTCTATGGCACCACTCCGAAGAACCATTTTTGGTTTCAGTTTGAATATTTATTTTTCTGTGTGTAACCACTTATGCAACACTGCCTAAGAACACAATAGTACCACAATAGTACCAATTCTGAGTCGACTGGGAATCTGATAATCATCACAGAAGTAGAGGGATTTGTTTCTGCTTTGATGTCCGAATGTCCGTGTCTGCCTCATTGACTCCCAGTCATTCTGGCTCCTTTTCTGCTCTCACGTTGCTTTTCTTCAAGTGTTCACCTGAGGAAAAGAAAAAAACATGTGGGCCACAACAACTGACAGAAAATACCCTCTTCCCAATTGGATTTAGAACACGGTATAATGTCCAGGCAATTCAAGGCTGCCTGCCATGGTGGCTAATAGCCAAACGTAGCGGTGACATTTGGCTGGTGGTATTTTCCGACCCGGTTTTCTGAATAGATGATCCAAAACCACTGGAAGTCCTACAGCCAGCCTGGGGAAAGCCTGTCCAGTCAGACCAATGCTAACAAGCTTAAATAATAGACAACCGTTTTCCTTTTTCTTCCATCTTGTTCTCTTTCACATCCCTCTCTTTCCTCTCCTCCTCCATCCATCCCCTCTCTATCTCTGTCTCGTCACCTATTCCCTTCACTTCTCTCTCTCTCTCTCTCTCTCTCTCTCTCTCTCTCTCTCTCTCTCACACACACACACACACACACACACACACACACACACACACAGTAATTATCAGCCCTCTATTCTCACCTTTGTTTTCCTGCAACCACCTTTGTGTTGATGGGATGATAACACTGGTGCCTATTAGCCACTTATGGGATGTGTATGTGTGTGTGTGTGTGTGTGTGTGTGTGTGTGTGTTAATTGCTTGTTGATTGTGCAGGGCCACAGTGCAGTGGCCAGGGGAGAAAGGCCAGGTGATTGGACAGCTGTTGGCTTAGTTTGCTAGCATGAGTCAGAAAGTCTTCTATCATTATTATTGTTGTTGTTGTGAACATATTTTAATTGTACTGTTTTTATTTATTTATTTATGTATTGTTATTTTCATTTTTTATTGTACTTTATTTTTTAGTTTATGTTTAATTCTTTTTTTTTTGTAGTTTTCAAGTCATTTCATGTCATATTATAAGTAGAGAGACAGAGGAAGGATTGGGGCATGGGACATTTGATATGTGGTAAAAGCTGTAAGATATTAAGATAAGATATTATATTGATTAAAATCAGATTCCTCTTTATGCCATCAGCCAAAACACAGATTGCTGAGAACGTCATTTCCTCTTGTAAAAAATTAAAGGAATAGTTCACCCAAAAAAGTAAAATCATTAATTACTTACCCTCATACCGCACACCGGTGAAGTTTGTGTGTCCACATAACACACGAGTTATCTAGCGCAGCTCCATGTCAGGCTTCTCCAAAACAACTGAAGTCACCGGTGATTGGTTCTTTAGGGTTCCAAAAAGGCCAAAAACTGACCATGAAATTACTCCAAACAGCTTGTGCAGTATAATCTAAGTGTTCTGAAGCCAAACAATTGCAGTGTGAGCCCAAAAGACCTATATTTACACCAGTATTTAGTGCAAGTCTTCATAAAACACAAACTCAAAAGCGGTCATGCTTGCGCAGTCCAACACATCCAACACATTCAAGCTCTTCCTTTTATTCAGTGCTGCAAAACAGTGAACTACAGTGGGACAATATACAATGAATATAAGTACAATATACTACAAAAAATCTGGCACATTTTTTTGAGTGAGATTTTGTTCTCAATATTATGACTTGGTATCTCATAATTATGATATACGAGATGCTAAGTCATATTTATGAGATACTAAGTCATAATTATGAGATGCTAAGTCATATTTATGAGATACTGTTTAATAATAATGACTTGGTATCTCATAATTATGAGATGCTAAGTCATATTTATGAGATACTGTTTAATAATAATGACTTGGTATCTCATAATTATGAGATGCTAAGTCATATTTATGAGATACTAAGTCATAATTATGAGATGCTAAGTCATATTTATGAGATACTATTTCATAATAATGACTTGGTATCTCATAATTATGAGATGCTAAGTCATATTTATGAGATACTAAGTCCTAATTATGAGATGCTAAGTCATATTTATGAGATACTATTTCATAATAATGACTTGGTATCTCATAATTATGAGATACTAACTCATATTTATGAGATACTATTTCATCATAATGGCTTGGTATCTCATAATTATGAGATGCTAAGTCATATTTATGAGATACTATTTCATAATAATGACTTAGTATATCATAATTCTGAGATGGTATCTCATAAATATATATTATATATAATTAGTATCTAATAATGTTGATATACCTCAGAATTATGACTTTTTATCTCAGAATTATGATAGTGTCTCAAAATTATGAGATATTAAGTCATAATTATGAGATGCTAAGTCCTAATTATGAGATACTAAGTCATAATTATGAAATGCTATGTCATAATATGTCATATATGATGAAAAACAAAACGTGCCAGATTTTATACTTCTTTCCTCAAGGAGAAAAATTGCATTTTCCGCTTTAAATGTGTCAGTACCTCAGGACAGGACAAAAATGGGATGTTGCTCACAAAACCACACATGCCTGGATGCAATCCAGCCACAATGTAAAAAAGGTGGAGAGGGAGAGCAGGAAAAAGTAATGCAGACAGATTTTGAATAAAGCCAGTCACAGGAGACGCATAGCAGCCATTTTCTGTGTGAACATACAGCGATGTGATCTCATAAAAATCACATCTTTCATCCCAGATGGACTAGACAACAAACATCAAATATATTTACTGTTGGTTTGCACAGAAAAAGATTACAATCTGCTGGAGGAAAAGAAAACACCAGCAATGAACAAATGGAGAGAGAAGGTGAAGAGTGTACAGTATAAGCAAACAGCTATACTTCAGCAAAAGACGAATATTTTCAATGCCAAATGGTCTGCAGTTATAACACAACTTGCTAGATTATGTGAAAACATCTCTGAAGTTTAAGGGGTTTGCGTTAATGCACACAGATGGAATTTAATGTGTATGTGCATGTGTGTTTTTGTATGTATACATGTATAAAATATTTGCATGTATATACAGTATATATATATATCTGCCTATATCTACATGCAAATATATGAAGGAATGGTCCCACCTCACCCCATCCCTCTATCCCTATTTTTGTCTTTATATATATTTTTATATACAGTATATTTTTCTCTTTATATATATTTTCATTTTGTCTTCTTTTTTATTTTATCGTATTTATTTTTAATTTGTATCAAATGGGAAAAAAAAGTTTATTGTATGCCCTAATGTTAATAAAAGTCAAAAATCAATAATAATAAATGAGCAATAATAATAATGTTTGACTTTTGAGATTTATAAATCATGAAGGATTTGTGTGATTTTCATGACCTATGATACGTAAACAAACCAACTCTATTGGACGAAATTGCAGTGGCAATGCAGACACCATTATTATTATTATTATGTGTCCGATTTCATATGGAAATACAATAAAAACAGTTCAATAAAAAGCCCCATTTTGAATCAAATCTCAAAAATCCTGTCAACATGTAATCGTAGCCTGGGCTGCGTTCAAAAACAAACTCCATGTGGTTCCAGCCTGTTTCACACTGCACTGTGTTTGCGAGTCCTTATGTTTACACCAATAAAATAAAAAATAAAAATAAAAAAGATAATTGCTTATTCTCTTAGCTTGCAGCATCAGAAAATGTCCAATACATCCTCTAGCAGCCCAAAGGCAAACTGGAGTCTGACAAACAGGCAGGCAAAATGAATCCACTACACAATGCATAAAACATCCAGTAAATTACACTTCTCTTTTCATAAATATGAATACAAATAAATAAGACTCTTTAGTGCGGGCATGTGTGCGGTTGTGTGTGTGTGATAGCGCTGGAGGGCATATCTTACTGGTCGATAATGAGTTATGCTAAAACAATGTTGTTTGTTTCAATGGAGAGGTTTTTTCCGTCTCTCTCCTTGTTCATCTGGTACTGGAAACACTGAAAAAAAAACCCATCAAAAACAAGACCAGAACACACACAAAAACAGTAAAAAACAAACACTTGAAATGAGAAAAAAATCTACTAATTAGGTGATTTATTGAAGTATGAATTCTGTCTTCCCCATGATGTCATATTCAGCAGAGATTCAGTGTCTTCGTTCAGTATTCAACATTTGGCACGGCACTCTAAAAATAACTGATTCCCAGCTCATTTTAGGAAGCAGTATAGCAGCATCAAATTGAAACAGTCAAATGAAACATGAGTACTTGAAAGAAGTCATGATGAATAAGGTAAATTAAGGCACAGGAATAAGAGGAATAAGAAGAACTTTCAGCATTGTCTTTATTGTCAACCCCTTCAGCTGTCTCATCCCGTACAAGTCAACTATAAAAAAACACCCAAAACGATGTATTTTTTGGACAGTAAATGATTGATGGTGTGACTAATAATAATGCAGCTGTCGCAACAGTATAATGTAGCAATGTACTGTACTGTCAATGGTTCACACTCAAAAAAAGAAATGATCACTTGCATATGGCTAACTGTCCAAATACAGGTTCCTAATACCAAGGGTTTGGGTCATTGCACTTGTAACTCCATACACACACACACACACACACACACACACACACACACACACACACACACACACATGCACACAGGTACTTGAGATAAACTACACCCTATTATGCAGTGTAAGTTTCGGAGATGCCACACTTCTTTGACAGAAATGATGTCTTAGAACACTGATGTCCCTACTGGTGAATGCAAAGATATGTATTGACTATCTATCTATCTATCTATCTATCTATCTATCTATCTATCTATCTATCTATCTATCTATCTATCTATCTATCTATCTATCTATCTATCTATCTATCTATCTATCTATCTATCTATCTATCTATCTATCTATGTATCTATCTATCTATCCGTACTACTGTAAAATAAGGTGGTGATCCCACCTCCAGCTTGTTCTCTTTGGTCCAAACCACAGTGGGAAAGTTGACTTGCATTTTTATATTTGCTTGAATTGTAATCAAAAGTCACATGACTCACAAGTAGCTCTTCTGTTGGACAGAGTTTTGGTAACCGGTCATCCCGCCAGGTTAGAAATTTTGTTCAAAATGAACATAATGGACGTCATACCAGTTAAGAACACGTGAAGAAATAGCTGAATATGATTATCAGTTCAGACTGCGGTTTTGTTCTGCTAGGCTTTCCAAACATGAGGAACTGCTGGCCAGATGTCAACATCTGTCTCCTTTGACCCATAATCCCTTGTGTTTTGGGGTTATTTCCGGTAGCTTGTTCGGACTATGTTCTCACTCCTGACGAACCGCACCGCAGTTCTCTTGGAAGAGGACTTGCATTTTCAGGCGTTCAAATGGAATTGTTCTCACCTGGCCAAATGAACCAAACTAAAGCAGGAAATTCTCCAGAGTTCAGATAAACTGCTCAGAGCATGCTTGGTGTGAACAAGCCCTGAGTGTGCATCATCCCAGTGATACAGTATTAGTTTAAGTTTAGAAACCCAAAGGAGCAGCCCACTTCCCTCTCCTATTATCTGATGTGGTCACTATTTGTTCTATAGTCTGCTGATACTAGTCTATCAGCATTGGGCTCTGTAGCTAAGGCTGAGAGTAATGCAGAAAAAATATAGCACAAGCTGAATATGGTAAAAAAAACAGGGGTAAGTCCAAAAATCCAATGTCGACTAAATGCAAGGGGAGCTCACACTCCCAAATGGAAGAGAAAACTTCTCAAACTGAAATGTCTGAATGTAAAACTTCCATTTTAGTCCAAATCGTTTTGCACTGATAAATGGGTGAGTCCAAAACGTTTAACAAGAGCTGGCCAGTAGCGACATCGATAACTTAACCATTCAGTTCCTAACTTCCTCGCAGTGACATTTAGACATTCTCTGTCCGTCATCTGTCCTTGACATTTCTGACAACTCAAACTCAGCACATAGTTATGCAGTCATTACAGCCTGCCAGGCTATTGGAGTTATTGTCCGAGAGCCACGGGAAATCCTGAAGTTACTGTAAGTGAAGGGAAGCGATCGTTTGCAATTAAAGCTCAGCAGGAAAAGGCTTTACCTCTTCATCAGAAATGTAATGAAAATTATATTGCGGAGCACATTGACTTAACAAGCACAGATCCTGTACAGACCCATGGCGCGTGTGTTCAATTCAATTCAATGTACTGAAGCATTACGACACGGTTATGGGTTAAATAATTCCACTAAAGTCACTTAGATACCACAGGTAATAATGTTACCTAAGTTTATAGGGCAACGGAAGACGCAAGATGCAAATTAACGACACAGAGTGGGGCTCGCGGTTTGCCCCAAAGGGATGCTAGTAATGGCATAGCCCTTTGGTTAGTCTTTGACTAACAAAACCAGCTCGCGGTTAGCCCCAAAGGCTAACCACGAGCTGGATGGATGCTAGATGGCTATGCTAGTGTCCCTTTGGGGCTAACCTAGCCCTGATACAGGAACTTTTGGTCGTATTGGTTGTTGTCTCTCCCAAAGAATCCTGTTCTGCTCCATTAAGAATTCTCCCTACTAAAGCCGGAGAGCTCTATAACAAAAAAACTATGTTGAATTTCACTTACCCAAACAGATGCACGTAATCCTGCACTTGTCTACTTGCACGATGCTGGGACGTGCTACATCTTCTATGCACAAATAAACTTTAAAAAGGAATTAAAGACAAGTATGCCCAATATTTCCATTGTAACTGAATCAACCATGGCCGATAGACGCCATGACTTCTTCGGTGGTACTGTGCTTCCGAGCAATACGCTTGCTGCTGCCACCGGTGGTTGAAGGGTAGACTGCAGGTACCAGCGAAGAAGTCATGGCATCTGTCGGCCATGGTTGATTCAGTTACAATGGAAATATTGGTCATACTTGTCTTTAACCGTTAACGAGAACTTCATTTAGCGATGCCTTCCAAACGGCTGCTCCTTGGTGGCTCAAACTTACATTGAGTGTCCATGGGCTTAGTATCATGTACACAGCACCATAAAAGTTTCAATAACGTCTTCCGTTTTCACAAAACACAGCTTTTTGGAGCTGGGAGCTACAGCTAATGCTACGGTGGTACGCTCACGGAGCAACATCTCAATAAGCGTTACCTGACTGACTGACTGACTGAATGCATGACCTGAATTTGCCACGTGATGACCTCAGCTGCGCCGTGGGAAAAATGCCAATGAGTTCATTTGAATTTCCAATTCATTTCAAAGCAACTTCACTTAAGTGATTTGTTGAATTTTCACAATGGCAATGATGCTGTAGGTTATAGTTTATACCCTATTCTATCAAAAAATAACAACTAATTGTAACTGTTCTGGTAGAGAAATAATGTGTCAATGGGAAATGTTTAGAAAACTTTGATGAAATTTGGTGGTTAAGGAGAAGAGTGTATTGGTCAATTACAATGTCTAGAACTTGAAGCAATTTTGCACATTGGCGGCCCCAAATGGCAGCGAGAGGTAACTGCTTATAAAATTTGAACTTTAAATACCTAGAAATCCTGTAAGGTGATGTCAGTAAACTGCCACAGCCCCGGACGGCCTGTGATGCTTTATACCAAACAAAACCAAAGAGACATGAGAGGAAAAGATTGAACGTTGGTGAAGTCTAGCTTTCTCTGAACGGACTGCTGCTCACTGCTGTTAAGGAGAATTTCACTCTCAAGTTTCGATTCCTCCCTTCCTATCTTCTCTGTTGCAGCCCCGCTTTACGATTTAGGCTGATAAAATGGCTGGATTTTTACATTAAAATCTGGACTGGTGCAACTTTAAAAACCTGAGTTACAGTATATCTTTAAGGGAAATAATCCTATCTTCACCGCACTGTCTGAAGAGAAAGCGTAGAAGGGGGCGGGAGTGGTCACTTTCCTTGTAAGAAACAGAAAAGAAAGAAGTTGTGAGGGGAAACTAACAAGATTGTTTGGTCACAGTTGGTGGAGTTGTTGTTGGCTTTAGATAGCATGGAAATCAAGCAGACAGGCAGGGACTACATTTGTACTCATTGGACACAGTGGTTTTGAGCTCTGTGTGTGTGTGTGTGTGTGTGTGTGTGTGTGTGTGTGTGTGTGTGTGTGTGTGTGTGTGTGTGTGTGTTTGTGTTGTAAGCTAAGAGGAAAAGTAAGGTTTAGGCATTTTGTGGTGACGGTTAAGGTTTGGGGTATGGAAAATTAATTGTGTGTAAATTGAATGTCCTCATAACGATGGTTTTTCGAGTGCGTATGAGTGCATGCGCATGTGTGAGTGTGTGTGTGTGTGTGTGTGTGTGTGTGTGCACCCATAGCTTTGGCACTGTGCAATTGAATCCCAAACCTCACGCTCTTCACTTTTCATTTGGAAAGCTGACCAACATCATCAGCACAAGTACTCCAGCATCTACACACACATACATACACCTTTATTTCTCTCCCTCCCACACACGCACAACACACACACGCATCACCCACACAGACCTGAACAAAAATATATAAGCCTATACAGTTTTAAATAATCACTATTCCGTGCTGCCAAATAGAATAATATTAACTAGTTGTTTGATCTAGTTTTGAGTCTTAAAATCCTATATTTTTTAAAGCAAGTGACAAAATGTTGCAATGAGGTGAATTTCACTTATTTGCAATGCAAATAAACTTGTTTCAAGAATTTACTTGAATCAAGTGTCATTATCTAGATACTAGTGTAGTGATCTGCCTTATTCTGCCTAGTTTCAAGATATTGTAACTGGTTTCTAAAGAAAAAGCCTGTCTATAAGTAACGTTTCGGTACTGAGACCTTTGTCAGGCAAATACCGAAACGTTGCTTATTTTCTAATGCATGTTTTAATTGCAAGTATAGACAGTGTGCGGGAATCTCTTCTTATGTTCTGCCGGCTTCCCAGTCCTCTCCCACACACCTGTCTCCTGGTATAGGTGTGCGAAGAACCTAGTTTCCCAAAAAAAAAAAATTCTGAAATAAGTGAAACTGCATCGGAAGTCAGCTAATTGGAATTTTTTTCACTTGATTTAATGACTTAATACAAGATTAAATGTCCATTTCAGATGGATCTATCTATCTATCTATCTATCTATCTATCTATCTATCTATCTATCTATCTATCATATATATATATACATATATGGGTGCATCAGAGGTAGAGTCCTGGCTTTTTCAATGTAAATAAAACTGATATCACTATAGTGAACAGTCTTTTTTCCTCTACGGGACCTTGCATGAAGTATATGAAAACTGCCAACCCCAAACTGTCTGCACATTTTGTTTTATATTTCCATATTAGATATTTGAAAATGTATTCATTTGGCAATGTGGGTGCGCGCTTGTATGACTCAAATTCTATTTAGAAAGAATATAATAGAGAGGTAAGTACATTTCAATTAATGTACCAGTGACTCTGATTCTGGACACACACACCCACACACAGTCACACACACTGTTGGATATGAAATTTCATATTTCGCTTCTCAAATGCTTATGATTTCTTGTCACTTGACTTTGTCAATGGTAAAAAAAAATCCTGTTATTTGATCACTTGGGCTCAGTTTCTTCACAAGCTAAAATGTGTTGACCATTTCTAAATATCAGGCTTGATATTTAGGTTGTAGTAATTGTTATCATTCTGTCTTTGCAATGGTGCTTTCTTGCTAGGAAACTGATGTAAAAAAACCACCATATTACTCTTATTCTATTTCTTTTCCTCACACTTTGCTCTTAGATGATCGCTCTATGGTCACAGGAATGATATAAGCTTTGCAGTCCTTATTTTTTTGTTTCATGTCTTTTTGGTGATTTAGGAATTGAAACGTATTCTACTGTGGCGCATCAGCTAAATGCGTAAAATGTAAATGTCCTCTCAGTGTGATTTTAAGGTGCAGAGCGGATCGTGCGTGGGAACATTTTACCATATTGCCTAGAAGACGGTTATAGTGCGCTGTCTGTATTTTCCCATATCATGGCGGGGCTGTAAGGCACTGTAGCTCTCTGGAGATGACACACACACACACACACACACACACACACACATCCCTCTTTTAGAAACATCGGAGGTCACTCCATCCTCCTCCTATTTCCCTCGCCTACTTCTCTCTTTCTACCTGTTCCCTGGACAACCATTCATCCTAGACATACCAAAGTTGATTACTTCCCCTGTCAGCCCTCTATGTGTGTGCGTGTGTGTGTGTGTGTGTGTGTGTGTGTGTGTGCGTGTGTGTGTATGTGTGTGTGTGTGTTGGCATCATCAGTCAAAGGAAAACTGAAGAAATATCAATTGTCAAATATTGTTTTTCAAAAGTTGTCAAAGTTTTCATTTTTATACAGTTTTATATAGTTTTCATTTTTATAGTGTCAGTGATGGGCATGTGCTCATGGGCAGGGTAGGAGATTTAATGTGATATTATCAGTGATTTATTTGATACAATAGTGATGCAACCAGTGATCACCCATTTGCCATAACTTACACCCATTTTACATTTGCCGTTCCAAACACCGGCGGTGCGTTTCATTAGTCGTTTCAGCTGGCCCTCGTTGACTTCCCCTCGGGGGAATCCCCTCCTCCATCTTAAGTGCCGTTCCATTACTCTGATAACTCAAGTGAACTTTCTGAGATCGACCCTTCAAGGGCCGAGGGAGCGAGTCAACAACGATGTAGACTTCACAAGCGCATCTTTCCCACGATGCATTGTGATCGTACGTCAATTTCGCGAACAGGTGATAAATATAAATGCAAGTAAACAAACAATATTTAGGGGATTTAGACATATTTATGCAATTTATGCATTCATCTGCAATATTTCATTACTCATTGTTCTGTGTAATTTTTATTATTTATTCTTATTATTAGTTATTAGGCCTGCTTAAGGGAAAGTGCGTTGCATTTCAAATATTCTGCTCCCCCTCGGACCCTGCCCCCCTGCTCTGCAAGTGGCCACTAGCGTTACGTATGGTGCTACGTATTACCAAGTGCCGAGGGGAAGTGAAGGAGGGCTGGTTAAATGACTAATGAAACGCAGCTCTGGTGTCTGAAAAGTCCTCTGGCACACAGCAAGTGATGCGCCGGGAAGTGCAGCGCAGAAACACCACAGCAGTGAGCGCTTAGCACCATAGAGACAAAATAAAATAAAAATAAAAAAAATCATGAATTTGCAGATTACCACTTTAGAACAAATAAAAAAAAAGACTTATGGTTAACTGAATTATCGACTTTTAAGAAGGTTAAGAAAGTTGTCCACTGCCACCAGGTGCATCGATACCAATTTTTCAGAACTGATACCTATTCTGAATAATCTGTTTATATCTGTTAACTCATTCTGAAGTTAACAGATATTAACAAGTACTAAATACTTCCTTAAGTAGATGGACTACCAATCCAAATACTACTCAATTTACAGTCATTCATGCTGCCTATTATTACCCTATTATAAAACAATTACAAGTGTGTCACTTGTACTTATTTAATCATTTGATAAGTCGACCATTGTATGACAATCTTCGATAAAATAAAAAATATATAATAATGATAATAATAGAATAGAAAATATGTTATATAACATAGCTTATTGATGGGTTGTTATACAGTGTATTGATTATTATAACAGCTTATTGACTCTCAAAAACAGCTTATTCAGAATAGGTTAACAGATAGAAACAATTCATTAAGAATAAGTTAACAGATATTAACAGCTGATTCAGAAAAAGTTAACAGATAGAAACAGCTGATTCAGAATAAGTTAACAGATAAAAACAGCTTACTCAGAATAAGTTAACAGATAAAAACAGCTTATTCAGAACAGGTTAACAGATAAAGAACAGTGCTATCATTTAGCTGCATAGCCAAGACTCTTCTAAACAATAGCTGCTCTGCCTATGAACTTCAGAAATAGCAACATGTCAGCACTTTCCCCTGTCAGGAGACATTTTTCCTCCCACCAGTAATATTTTATATTGCACCAAATAACATGTCATTAAAGTATCAGGGAAGCTTCATGTACCAATTGGAGTATGAGTATTGGGGAGCTGGATCGATCCGATTACGGACACTATTGGTCTATCTCTAGTTCCTGAATAGATGTCACGACCTTCAAGGTGCAGTCTGAGGTCTTGTCCAGGCCTCTGACAGATTTCTTTGTGTGATGGATGGAATTGCCGTGCCTCCGAGGAAGAAACCAAAATTGTTCGCCACCTTTCCCCCCCCCCCCTCTACAGCGCCGGCGAGTTGGATTTCACCAGCTTGAAGCACATCGACGGGCCAGGTGATGAGCTTCTCGAGGCCCTGGAGGATCCATCTGGCACTAATGTAGTTGTCAGTGTAAGGCCATCCATGTAAGCTCTGATGGTGGACTGTCAGATACCAGACCAGGCTTAAGAGGGGAGGGGGTCAGCGAATCCACTGATGCGTCCCAGCCGGTGACCCTCAAAGTGAAACCCTTGGCACGATGTTCTATAGCCCCAGTGATCTAAAGAAGAAGAAAAAAACACAGGAATTATCCTTTAATCACAGGGTTGAAATATGTTCATAATTACCTAAGGGAAATGTATTCACACTAATGACTGGGAGGGCTGGCCAGCTATCATAGACTTCATTATAATTAGGGAATTTTCATCTTATTATTAATAGGTGTGTGTGTGTGTGTGTGCGCGCGCGGGTGTGTGTGTGTGTGTGTGTGTGAATCCATGAATCCATCCATCCATTTGTGGGTGTGAAGATGTGTAGGCTTTCATGCCCATATATGTGTGTGCGTGTGTGTGTGTGCACGTGTTTTTTAAATATACCTAATAATTACCATCTCCATTAGCATTTAAATGGGAATGTGTGTAATAATAATTACATCAGCATGTCCCTGGTTTTATTACCATGACCCCTGGCACCACTTTGATGGAAGGAGGGAGGGAGGAATAGATGGATGGATGGGTGATGGATGGATGCAAGGGGGTTAGGAAAAAAGAGGAAAGATAATTTGAGATGAGATGAGATTAATGACGCTGATGTGGAAGTTTGCCTTTGTAGTATTAAAAGTATAAGAGTAGCAATAATAATAAGAATAATATTACTGACTCAAGAAAATATGAGAGGGAGTATGTGATGAACAGCCAATATAAACCAATACGTTACCTTAAAACATAATTTCTAGAGTTTCTAGAGCAAATTATCAGATTACATTTTAACAAGCAACAGTTTGAAAGTTTCAAATAGATCATTTTTTAAATCTTTGTATCCATTTGTTGATATATTGCCATTACTTATTATTCTTCTTTTCTTCTGTTTCACTTTGTAATTTGCATTGTGGTTAGACTCTTGAGTGGAACTCTAAATGGTAGCACATTACATTACATGCATGGTAATAACAGGGTAATAACAGGGTAATACCACCATTATTACTGGGTAATTACTGTTTATTTAATGGTAATTACCTATTTAAAACAGTATTACATTGTAATTACTTAATTTTAGGGTACTATTCACCATATAACTGGGAAATAGCTAATTATCAGTGTTGTTTCAAGTCACCCTCATCTCAATGTCTACATTAAACCTTTGTTTATTACCAGGAAACAGCGATGCTATTTTCTTTGTAATAATGTGGAATCAGGCTTGGAAAATGCAACATTTCTTGTTGTTCATTGGCATAGCCGGTTCTCCTATAGGCTGAATAGGCTGCTGAGGCCCCCTTGAAAGTCTTCATTTTAAGCTCATGTCCACACAAGAGGAGAAAGCCACATTCACCTTTGTATTTGTTACATTTTATTTTGATGTTCATGTGCTGTATCTTATAACAGGTAACAAACATACAATGCTTTAAACACTACATTTTTCCTCAGTCTTTATTGCTTGATGGTGGGTAGGATTTGTCTTAAAAGGGGGCCTCCACAGAAACTTTTGCCTAGGGCCTCTAGCAGTTTAAAGCCGGCCCTGTTCATTGGTCATGTTTTTAATGATGTAGTCTCCTTTAATAAAGACTTTTTAATGACTTTAGTGCTAGCAGATGGAGTGCCTTGGTATGTCTTTTTCCCAGTTCGAGATCTACGTTTTTATACTTTTGGATAGTAATATTTTATTAGCAAGAAATCTCCATTAGGACCTATTGTTGATTTAGTTGCTAATACAACAACGTTCAGAATGCCTCCAGCTATATTTGTTCACATTCTGCAAGGCAATGCCTGTACTTTCCTTGCATATCACAATTTAGTCATGTAGCTGATGATCTTAAAAAAAACCATTACCAAAGCTCATAGTCCATGATTCCTATAATAACAAGCAGCCTGCTGTAGTAAAGTACAAGTTAAAGGAACAACAATGCACTGCTGCAAAATGTATTACAGCAGATGTTGAAGAGTTACAGACAGCACTTTTAAAAACCCATTCCATGACTTCAGTATGGCACCCACTGCTGAAACACTGCTACCCTATGAAAAATGCTTTCATTTCAATAAATCATAATGGAAACAAAGCCAGAACATAGCTATTAATGGAAAGTCTAGCGGTGTATGACATCTAAAGCATCGGTCGGTTTTACATATAAACCTACTATATTGCAGGTTTGTAAAATTTGTAAAACACATCAGTCTTTTGCTATATTTTTGAAGGGTTAAGAAAGTTATGGAGCCTATAGATCAAATCCTTAAAAGTGTATGCAAATATCCACAAAATGTATATATGTCTAAAATACTAGTATACTAGTGAATAATAGTTTTATAACTATCTGACATGCAGGTTTCAGCTATGAGGTAAACTGTGCTCGAGTTTTTGGGCTTCGAGTTTTTTACTCTAGAACATATAGTTAAATGTTAAAAATATGGTTGTTTCTGTCAAGTACACCAAGGACAAAATTAGCAAAAAATAAATGAAAAATAATATAATAAATAAATAAATAATAATTTTCTTAAACTGACATATTCCCTGTATGCAAAACAGACATTTTTTTTTCTTTTGTCATTTTTCATTTGATGGGGTATTTTACATGCAAAAATAGCAAACATCTGAGATGCCATGTAGTTAGAATTTGTAAATATTTTTTTATTTTTATGTTTTTTTACAAATCCCTTAACAACTATTTACTTATAGATCAGAATGAAACAGGAAAACACTGTTTTCCTATATCCACTGAGAAAAAAATGATTCTGATAATTTTGAGCGTTTTTATAAAATATTAGCTCATTTGAATATGTTAATAACATAGTCAATAAAGGTCATAATAAAACAAATAGTTGTATTCGTCTCCATATTCAACTTACAAAACTTCATTCTGATAGGATGAAAGGACATTTTTTTCCTATTCGCCTGTGACGCCTCGCCTTAATCTATGATGCATTTGTATTTCTGTAAACTGTGCAATTCTACACAAGGACTATCATGGAAACTTTCTGGAGAGCAAGCAAAAAATGGAGCTAGATGCCATTGGTTTTAGTTCACAGATGCATTATGAACAAATCATTAAACTAAATCCAACATGTGACACGTTCATCACATTGCAGTATATCCGCAGTGGAATAATACAGCAAGTTAGAAGCCTGAGAAGTGAGAAGAGAAGAGAGGTGGCATGATGGACAGCAGAGAACATGGTGCTTCTTTGGCTTCATACCATTCTCATTCTCTCTCTAGCTGCGTATCGAAAAATGGGTTATGTAATGTAAAAAGTAAAAGTAGCTTAAAATATCACTCTCTGAACAGCATAGGTAATAATATAATAATACACCTCTCCCTCTCTACTTCTTTCTCCAACCTTGAGTTAGATGGTAGCATAATTTAAATGATTACCTCTGTGTGTGTGTGTGTGTGTGTGTGAGAGAGAGAGAGAGAAAGAGAGAGAGAGAGAGAGAAAGAAACCTGGAGAGGTAATGTCTTGCCTGTGCCCTCCTGGTTTTGCTCTTTGCCTCATAATGGCTGCCTGTGGAGCCACACAGGACCCCAGTAGCCCTGCAGCCCATTTAAAGAGCATTAGAGGAGAGGAAACTGGCAGGGTCAGGCCACACCCGGTCACACAGCAGAGTGAGTGTGTGTGTGTGTGTGTGTGTGTGTGTGTGCGTGTGCATGACCTGGTGGCCCTTCTTTAAGTATTGTCAGTAGTAATGAAGAGAAACAAGAAATGAGAGCTCTTGTCACAGTTCAGCCCACTTTAAAGGAAAAAGCCCTTGCTAACGATGAGAGCAAGTCTGGGTTAAATGCCCACTCACTGCAGGGCTCTTATCAGTAACAAGAACAGAGACAGAGGTGGCAGTTCACTGCTGTATAATTATTAGAGCTCTTCACAGGGGTTTACAGAACCGTCTAGTGGGAAGCCAACAGAACACAGCTGCATTCCTAATTCAATATTATACATTAAAGGAAAACACTAACAGCTATTTATGTACTTTGCATTCCTGGATCCATTTTGTCCTTGGTAGTGTAGTGGCAAAACAGCATATTTCTACCTATTAAAACAACTTTATTTTTACAGGAATACCTGTATTTACATATATATTTATATATTTTATATTAGTTTAACACCATACAGAACACACCACACCACTGGACTGGACTATATTGACTGTACTACATTACACCTATGACTTAAAACAACAGCAGGAAAAATCAAGAACGCAGCGCTTACAAAGGGCATTACAAGGGAAGTAGTCAAACATAAGCAATATTGAAAAAATGTATTGTAAATTGTTATTCGTCCTCCAGTAATCAGAAATATATATATTATTCGTCTTGTGCTTTTACTTGTTTGCTTTAGAAGGTATTAAATGTGGAAAAACAAATATCTACAGAATATCCAGCATCAAACTAACTTCACTCCAGTCACGTACAACCCATGGAACAGTTCACGCCCCTTCTCTTAGGGGCGTGAACGGCATTCTAGGAAATGTAGGAAGTCACTTGCTAAAGTAGAAGTAGACGAGGCAGGTTGAGGGTAAGTGGGTTCACCAAAAAAGTAAATTACAACACTTCATCACAAAATATAAATATAGAATATATTGAACATCACAGACTGATGAGATATAATAGTGTAATAGGGGGGAATTTTTCCTTTGAGGATGTGAAGCATAGTTTCGAAAGAGAAAAAAGAACAGAAATGATTGTATGCAGGCCACCAAGGTAATGAACCTAATTAATGCAGTTAATACAATGGACTTTGCATGATAACCACAATTAACACTAGCAGACAGGGCTTAAATAATGATTAACAAATACTATACATTAATTGCCTGCACTATATAGGTACACACAGTCTCCCATGGAGGATAGAGCAATTATCCAATTATCATCCAGGCATTTGACCACTCTAGAAGCCAAGCGTGACATGCTGAGACTCCTTGCATGTAAAAGTGAGCTGTTCATTCATATTATATTTCTCATGACTGGAAATGGGGCTTTGGAGACACATAGTTCATGTTCTTATTCAAGATGGTTCAGTGACATGAAAAGAAGGCTCATTCCCAGCTGCAGGGAGAGACAGGGCAGAATTCTTCACAGGAACACTAAATCATCACCAAATCACTTGTTAAAGCCGTAGCATCGGACTTACTATTTTAGTCGGCTATTTTTCTTCACCCAGCTTCCATAGTGGTACTTCAGTTGGTCAGAAACATCTTGTTGGTAGTGTTAGTATTTGCGATTAAAGATAGTGGGCACCTCATTAGAATGCAGCTAACATAACCACTGGTGTCAATAATGAATGCTAACAATGTGAACAAAATATGTCAAAGGGTAGCTTATGGGCTTATAATGCAGGGCTATAGTCATTTTCTCCTCATTTCCCTGTGAACATTGCCTCTCACAGAACTTGAATGAACGATCCTTACACTGCCATGGTAGTTTAGCTAGTACAGCATAACATGGTGATTATGGAATTGTAAGGGTTAATTGCTATGGTGACAACACAATTAAGTCTGGGCATTAAGGCCGTAAAGTGTCACACTTGCTTGAGAACTGTGCAGATCAGTCTGCTGCACGAGTGCTTAGCAGACTGTCAAAACTCAACGCTAGCTAACGTTAGCTAACATTAGCGACGAGGTTAACATTGCATTATTAAAGATTGTGCTTCTCTCACTAGCTCTTCTAGTCAACATTAGCTTATTAGCGTTCCTCTCACCTCAGCGACTTGCGGTAGTCGGTTTATGTGGAAGCTAGCCCAATAATAGACCGCTGTGACAGTCCTGGAATGTTGAATTGAATGGGAATGACCGTTCTATCCATTCAACTTCTGTTGTGCGTCTAGAGAAGAAAAAGTGAGAGGATTCAATTATTTTATGTCCTGTCTGTCTTATACCACTAGGTGGCTACTGTGTCCTGTTCTGTCCTGTCCCGTCCTGTCCTGTCATGTCATGTGTAATTAGTGGCTACTGTGACAGGTGGCAATTCCTCTAACGTCCACTAGGGGCTGGCTCCAAAAACGACTCCAAACCTGGCCCAACTTCATGTAAGTCAATGGGACCACAACGCTCAAAATATAAAGTCGATAATAGTGGTTATGGCCTCAGTAGCTAATTTCACTTCTTCTGTGTGTCCTTATGGTGATTTTCAAAATAATTGTGTCATTAACGGGATATAACGGTTATAAAACGGGATTGTTTTCCTAGTGATTGACAGGTCACCTGTCCAGTGATCGACAGGTTGCCGATTACGGACCAATAGCAGGCGGCGCTGCGGTGCTGTGTCGACCCTCAGCTTTGCTTTGGCTGCTCTGGCTCCACAAAATGTCAACACAAACTCAATCTTAAGGCTTCAAAACGGCCCTTCAGAAACCTATGGGTGACGTCATACTCACTACGTCCATTGTTTTTTACAGTCTTTGGTCCTATCCTGTCCTGTCATGTCATGTGTAATGAGTCTATTTTACCACTAGGTGGCTAGTATCTTGCCATGCCATATGTTTATATATGTATATGTGCAAGCAAACTTTTGGATCACCACCATTATCTACACATTTGGGAAAGCAATAAAAAATATTTCAAAATTGCATGTGGTATGACAGCCATGCACCATTTTATAGTCTGAATTTCAATGCCTTTTGATCACCATTTGTTGTATAATTTATCATAATTTATTCATAGAATAATAGGGCATCCTGAAGACACCAGGGCCTGGGATTGGTGATGAGAACAGTACTAATATTACCCCTTCACATAAATGTCAAGGTCAAAATACCATAGTGGTAAAGTCAGGGAATTGCCAACATTAGCCCACACTAGCTTTTTCATAAAGCTGTCTCCAAGACACATTTTTTCCCCTCTTTTAAACAGAATTTGGCAGTTTATTTACAGTTAGCACAAGTAAAGAGCATATTATATAGTAGAGACTTCTGCCCTGTGTTATTATAGGACAGAACACAAGAGAATATGATGGCAGATCACTGGATGGGACATGGCAGCGGACCACAATACATGACATGACAGCACAGGACAGCACACAAAAGCAGATTACAATACAATAGTGACAGCAAATCAATGGAAAGGCTATGACAATACTGGACATGACACAATAGGAAATCGCAGGTCACGACAGCAGATCACAGGACACAGACAGAACAACACAGGATGAAACAAAATGATCTCAAACTAAGACAATATCGAGAGTTTTGAAGAAATCTGCTTACTTGAGTCTAAATTGTATAGAGGTCATTTTTTCCCCTTTCTTCCCTCACAAAATTTATAAAATATATTTTGCATAGATTACAGTATAACGAACCAAAAATAATAAAAGGGAGAACAAGAGAGAAAGAGATAAAATAAAAAAAAAGGGGGGGGAGTTTTTAGTTTATCAAAGCAGTGGATCATATAATAGATTGGAGTTTATTAGGTGAGCCTCTCAATGCATATTATATTTTATCTAAATTCAAAAACATCATCAAGTCACTAAGGAAGGTTTGAAGATTTCCACTCCAGCTAAATTCTTCTACAAGCCAATAATGATGCGAAGGCAATGTTATCCTTTAATTGATTGCTTACATTTTTCAAGGTACATTAAAAGTGTGTGTGTGTGTGTGAGAGAGAGAGAGAGAGAGAGAGAGAGAAAGAAAGAGAGAGAGGGAGAGAGAGAGAGAGAGAGAGAGAGAGAGAGAGAGAGAGAGAGAGAGAGAATGAATGAAAGCCTATTAGGCGTACCTTGCACGTAAGAGGATGGGCTGGGCTGCTGTTGCAGAAAACATAAAGTTGAACTTCATGCATTTTCTATGGAAGCTTTCACACTCAAGACTCTTGTACGTTGAAGTCCAGAACCATCTCGTTTTAAAGTACACTAGCTACCTTAAGTCCCCAGATGAAAAAAACGTGATGAAAAAATCACGAAACTCAGGTAATGTTTTTTTTTTATCAAAGTTACCAAAAAGTTTTTTGTGTGTGTTTTTTTTTGTGATCCCCTACTGATCCCCCAAAGTAGTTGAAGTTTGAACTGTTGTTAGTGGAAAATGTTTTCATTATGTTTAGATATGGACGTTTGCAGTTTCCCACCACATATTCACACTGCGTTGGTGTGAAAGGGGTTTTAGATGGATTTTAGACTATTTGTGTCCCTAAGTCCCCAAATAGAGGAAAAAAGATAAGTCAGACGACTAAATAAGTTAGTGAATCAGTAAATTAAAGAATAGATAAATCGTTTTTACCAAGGGATTTTCTGCAAAAGGTGTTTTCTGTGTTGGAATTACCGATTGATTTGTCTACTCTTAGGGGAAGCTTACATTCCCTTTACAGTAAAGAAGCAGAAACGGGAAGTCTGTCTCTCCTAGGTTGATTCTGTTCATCAATACCAAGCTGGTCGCTGGTTTGCTCGCTGCCTTTAGGACAGGGTTCTTCTCGATGTGGATAATTGTTTAGAAAAGTCATCAGTACAACACTTACTTCAATATTCATTATGTTAATTGATGTTATCACTTGGAATGTAGATGAATGTGTTTATGGACATAAACATATGAACCCAGAAATCCAGTAATCTGTGAGGACAAGAATCTCTACAAACCAGTAAAATAACCATACATTTACATTAATTCACCCCTTAATTAATGCAAAATCCCCTTAAAATGAATTAAAGGAGTTATTAATACCATCAAAACCACTTTAAACACCCCTTAATGTTTGACTGCTTACTTTCTAATATAATGTAAAATTCAGGGAGACAGGAACTTTACATTAATAACTCATCAATAACCCTGCACAAAATGCATGGAAAAATCCCTTAATTTCTAGTGTCTCCACGAATCAACCCATGAATAAATCCCTTAAAAACCCATGATACTAACCTTACTTTTTTAAAGCTATGTTATTTTTAATGGATAATTAATGTTTATGTACTGAGAAATTAAGGACATTTCAGGGGTAAAATTAAGGGGATTAATGTGTATTCATAAAAACTATAAGCATTTACAGAGTGAGATGAATCCATATCCATATCCAATTTTGTGACATTATCAGTGACCAAATTGTTATTAATCAGATTGAAGTATTTAATGCATTTACCCATTATATTTTTGCTTCTGTATATTATTATGCACACCTGCCTAGTGACTTGTCATACTTCAAGTGCATCCAATACTTAACTTGAGTCTGAATAGATTACCTCCTTTTACTTAACTTGAATACTCAACTGTGCCTACTTCATTTTATTTACCTGTACCAGCTCTAATAGGAAATTGGACAGTCACAATGCAGTTTTAATTTGTTCTCATGATGTGACAAGAGCAATGCTAGTTTCAATTGTGGGTTAATTGTCTACCCCAAGAATGGCGTTAAGGGTCTCTCTCTCTCTCTCTCTCTTTCACACACACACACACACACACACACAGTAATAGTAATTATGACACCGCTGCTAGTCACTAATGAAGGTCTATCTAAAGCTCAAATCTCCCCCATGACCAACACGAGACCCCACCTGACCCCCAGCCCCCTCTATATTTGGTTTAATCCACCTCTTAATAACACTGTGGCAGCTGACCTCTGGGAGATGGGAGATACCATGATTTCCCCGGTGGGGTGGTGGGGGCAGGGGGGGGGTCGGGTTAGTAATTAAAGATGTCACAGATGACTATGAGGTGAGGTACAGAGGAAGAGAAGGGGACAGAGTGAGGAAAGAAGTTTGAGAAGAGAGAAAGGGAAGAAGGGGAAGTGGGGGGATCGGAGGGATAAATGGATTAACAGATTAGAGAGGAGGGGAGGACAGAACATGAACCGGTAACTCCTGTATCTCCGCCATTACAAAGAGTTGCAACACAAACTAATATCAAAATATCATATAAAGTAGGAGTTATTAGGTAGATGCTATGAATACACTTCCTCTCGTTTCAAGTAAATGGACACGCACGCCCCCTCCTCTGGCCACAATGCCACACTACAGTTTGTGTGTGTGTGTGTGTGTGTGTGTGTATATATATATATATATATATATATATACATACTGTATATTAACATATAAACCTGACAGCTTTGAGTGGCCAATATCCGCAGACTTGTGGTTAGAGGACTATCAAAAAAGAGAGCTTCTTTTTTGGCTACTATTGGCAGTCACATTTCTGCAGAAGGTGATGGCGTCTGTAGCCATGATCGCTGCCATCGCATGGACCCCCTTTCCATCTGGCATTGACATGCATCCTGGGTGATCAGATTGTATTCGAGTAGAGCAAAAATGCATGAAATCCAGTTGGAAACATATCTAATCTGATGCATTGAAGATCCAATGACCCAAACCACCCCCAGAGGTGGGTCAGAGGCACATTTGGCCACGTTAACGCTGCATTAGTCAACTTTGCACGTTGGCGGCCCCAAGTGGCAGCAATAGGTAACTGTTTGAATTTTGAGGACTTCATTAGCCAGAAATCCTGTAAAGTGAGGTCAGTAAACTAAGGCTGATTATCAAAACCAAGAACGCTAAGTCGATACTTGTGTCCTTGCGGAGAACGTTCTTCCCAAGTTGTCTTGGAGAGAACGTTCTTCTCATGAAAGTAAGCACAGAGAAGCTTCCTTGCAATTTGAGATGAACTCTGTGCTTCATGTGATTAAGACAATTTTAATTTTTAATTTTCTCAGCTGTTAACCTACTCTGTACTGTAGACTACAGCGCTGCTCACCGTTGTCGCAATGAATGTTGGGGCTTTCAATTCATTCTCGACGGTCAAGTCACCATCCGATGCATCCTTGATATTTTGAGGTTGGCAAGGAAACTTCCGGGGTTTTTATCCGTCCTCTGTCTTGTCGTTCTTTTGATTTGGAATCGTGCTTCGGCGCTTAGATGTTACGTAAAACGCGTCACGGAGGACACAAGAACGCACAAGAACGCATATTGATAATCAGCCTAAATGTCTTCTTCTTAAGCGCATTTTATAGTCGAATGTAATGTAAACGCAGTGTAAAGCGCGATTGTAAACAATATGGCGGCGATTACATTTACGTTTTTATACTTCCGTGTTGATGTGCGGGTAGCATGTCGTTGAAATCCCGTACACAGGGTGGCAGTATTTAAAAAAAAATTATATCTCACCAAAACAAAACATAGAAGAAGAGAGGAACGGGAAGCAGACGTGGCGACGATCACCGGTAAAAACAAACATAAGCGCGAATGGGATGTGTTGGAGCAGCTGGAGCTTGAAGAGTTGGATGCCCTCATGATCGCTTATGATCAGCCAATCAGAGTGCGCGACTCCGTGTAGACTCGACACAAAGTGGAGATTCTTGGGCAGGTTCCAACACCTACGCGGAGAGAGACCCTTTTCAACCCCAAATACGCGTCAAATAGCGCCAGTTTACGCGCAGAGACGCTATTTTCATTTTCAAGTATAAAATGCGCTTAAGGCTGGCAAGACATGGATTTTAAATAAAAATCTTGCCTTAGTGCAGCTTTAACAATAATGTGTAAATGAAATGTGTGCCTCCAATCCAGATATAGACACTATGACAAGAGGAAGTGACATGCGTGGCAGTCAGTGTTTTGGTGAAATTTCATTTCAATGTGTAAACTAGAGATGTATTGTCAGTTCAGCTAAATCATATCTACGCACAATCTGGATACGAGATGCATGTTAATGCAGGTGGAACGCAGGGGTCATGGAAATATTCTGATTGCATCTGTATTGTATTATTGCATAAGTCCCCCTGTATTGATGTGGATATAATTAAATTATTTTTATGGATGGATGGATGTGTCTGTGCATGTCTTAATCATAATTGGTTCATGGTAAGTCAGTTAAAGAGGTTCTGCTACTGTAAATCACCAATCAGCAAAACAACCTGGATATGTAGCGTTCGCTTTCTCCACTCATGTTTGACAATCTCAGGTTGGAACATATCACGCTCCATTACTTTTCTCTATAACACACACTTAAATGTGTGTGTGTGTGTGTGTGTGTGTGTGCGTGAAAGAGAGAGAGGCAGTCAAGACAAAGGCAGAGAAACAGAGGGTTAATTGAGGTTAGTTCATTTGAGGTAGTTTTACAGTAAACTTTTTCATTACTATTATTATTTATTGCTAAGCCACCCAT
>NC_135999.1:33032462-33089962 GCF_048128805.1 Centroberyx gerrardi
TCTCCATTATAATGCTAAAAACTACAAGATCACATTTGGATTCATATTGCATGACTGAAGTGTGCATGTCCTCCATGCCTGCCTCTAGGTGGCAGTATCATCACAACCACAGGCCAAAGGTCCCCCTTCGACCTGGACTCCTGCTCTTTGTGTTACACTCTATGGCACATTATGGCATTCAGTGGAGAGTTTTAGTGTCCCATGACGGTCTAAATGCTGTTTCAGAGGCTTTTCCACCCTGACAATAATAACACCCTGGGGGAAAACACTGAATACTTTTAATTGTAGACAAAAACCCATATCAGTCACATGGTCTGCTGTTTCATAGGCATTTCCACCCAATGGAGCAAACATTCCTGTGATACAGACTTGTCACACTTTTTAATTTCCCACTGAGAAAAGATTCCTGTGGAAATACTGGCAACACCAACATCAACACCATCGTTTTGACTAGGTTTCAACCGATATGTGATATTTGGTGCCGATATTCAATATCTTTCAATTTGACCATTTTCAGGCCCAAAAAAATGATCCACTGTTGGAAAAAATTACTGATGAAAAAGCTTCTTGCTTCATGTATACATTTGACCATTTTCATGCACAGAAGTTCTCCAAAAATGTTCAAGTATCCAGTGTTTCTCTCAGAGTTTTGTCAGGGTGGAAAAGCCTCTGAAACAGTATGTAGACCATCATGGGACACTAAAACTCTCCACTGAAACCCAGACTAATGAAATAGTTTCAGGTGGGTTAGCAGCTCCTTAAGGCAGAGTGAGGCAGGTTTCACTGCAGGTTTTACAGACTCCACACCATACTGGACCAGAGGTGGACCACTGGACCAAATTTGATTTTTTATAAAAGAACAATATCGGCCCGTATATCAGTCTAACAAACTTTTCCCAGCTGGCAGAAAAAGCCTATGCTAAGGACTTTCTTCTTCTGCGGTATTTCTTGGACAGGTTTTTATTTGACAGTGGTTCCAGTCTGGTAAAGACTTGTAAGAGGGACTGACTGCACTTCAACTTGCTTCATTGTTGTAGCTCAAACTCAGAAAACCACAGGGATTAAATTTCTGTCACCACAATCTTGTCCTCGTCTGAGGGACCAGCCTCACACACACACACACACACACACACACACACGCGCAAAACACAACCTATGCGACTACCATCCTGTTTTCCTCTGAGGAACCAAAACTCATGCAGCGCTTCCACAATGTACTTTGACAAGAGGTGGCATTCCCGTGTGTACGTGTGTGTATGTGTGCATGTGTGTGTGTGTGTGTGTGTGTTTTAAAACTTTCTTTCCCTCACACTCGTCTTTACCTGTTTAGTAGAGTGGAACTGAGCCCTGCTATACTCTTCTCCCCACACACACTCCCTCTCTCTCTGTCCATAGTTTGATGCTTGCGGAGCTCCAGGAGGAGAGGGGCTCGCTCCACACCATTAGCCCAGGGTTGGGTGAGGGGAGCATGGGGGAAGCTCCCAGGATTCTCCCCTTCCCTCTGTCCAACCTCCAAAAGCCCCCCAGGACATTCTGAAGCTAGCTAGGGGCCCATCCACTGGGCTGTCACCTGCCAAAAGGAGACCCTTAGTGGGAAGAGGAGAGGAGGGGTGAGAGGATGGTGGAGGAGGGCAGGGATGGATTGGAAAAAAGAGGAAGAGGAGGGAGAAAAGGAGTGTCAACTGCCAAGTATTGGACTGGATATAACAAATTAATAACTGGTTAAGGACCTAAGGACTTAAAGTGCTATATAACTGAAGTTATTCTTATTATTATTCTCATCATTATTCTTATTAGTAGTAGTAGTAGTATTAGTATTATTATCAAGTAAAACTGCTCCTATTGGGAAATACTACTACTACTACTACTACTACTACAAGTCCTAACATATCCATATATATTTGTGTTGAATCTGATCAAAATGTCTCATTAGAATCAGTTCAGGTTATGGTCTTCGCATAGACAACCAGTGTGGTATTGATCAATTCTACAATAAATATGTAATCAATCAAACTGCATCATATCCATCATATCAGAGGTGGATGATACAACAATATTGGCTCAATATTTTGGTATTTTTTTTATAATACATAATAATAATATACATGACTCAAACTGTACCCTTTCTGCAAAGAAATCAAACACACATCGTTCTCCAGTAACAACCAAGAAATCCTCAATTCATTCCTTCAAATGTGGCCCAAAAACTTCACTCCTATCATTTTTGAAAACATTGTCATGTTTGCAGGGTTTATGTTTCGTTTGCCTTTTCCTTTGTTACTTCTCCCAGTCACATCTTGACTCGGAGCAGTGACTGATGGCAGGCCTGATTTCCTATCATCCCTGTCATAAGAACTCCGGATAAGAAATGACAGACAACAAATTATCTGCTCATCCCAGTTACAGCAGCTTGTTTCACCCTTCAAACGTCAGTCTAGCACCTTGAAAATTGAAAAGAAAATTGTGTTTTCCTCTGCTGGTAGTGTTTTTCTTCCTATTGCCCGGGAAGTGCGCGCCAAGTCAGAGTGTTTTTCTAAGCTCGCTGCAGGTACAACAGCTTGCTAATTATCTCCAGTATATTAAGAAATGCAAATCCCTCACCTGAAGTTTACTTTGTTCCCAGTCTCAGCCATATGATTCTATTGCAAAGTCCTGTAATACCAGTAACTGTTTTAATTCACCGTCGGAGTAAAAACCAAGTCCATCTGCTCAGCGGTAGGCTCCTCATGTATCTACCACACAGAAAGCTCTTTGTTTACTCCTTGATCTGTAGAACTTTAATTGACTTTAAATACCCTCCAGGATTACTGAGACCCTCAGTATATAATACATATGCAATGATAATATACCTGATTAATAACTGCTAAAAGGATGTTCCCTGTATTAACTGATATTGTCCTTTTATTGAAAAATTGAGATGTGGTCCAGTCAGTGTGGTCCACCTCTGATATGATGGATATGATGCAGTTTGATTGATTACATATTTGTTGTAGAATTGATCAATACTACACTGGTTGTCTATGGGAAGACCTTAACCTGAACTGATTCTAATGAGACATTTTGATTAGATTCCAATTGATGATGGTATTAATGATCAATATTGTATTATTATTATTATTATTATTAATATTATTATTATTATTAGTAGTAGTAGTATTATCATATTACCACCACTACTACAACAACAACTACTACTACTAGACTTTTCAAAAGAATATTACAAATTATTTCACTCTGTGCTTAGGAATTATGAGAAAATATTCCATTTTGGAAAGAAAAATGTTGCTATCCTGAAATTCATCAGTTAATCTTGTATAAGTAAAGCAAAGGTCTTTAGATGACTCATGACTTTAATAGTAATGCATAATATGCTTATAATTCCACACCAGCAATCATAAGATCATCATAAGAGTAGGTGACAATTGTTCATTTATTTTGGATAGTGCATTTATTTATTTATTTATTTATTTTTATTGATATTATTTTTTTCTTATTTAATAAGGTGTCATCATTCAGAAATTCTAGGTTTTTTGGTTTAGAATTTATAAATATATTCTGAAACTGATGACTGTCACTTTTACTTGCAACTGAATATTTTATTGAATTTTTACCTAGTGTATGATTAAACCAGACCTGCTTGCATTTGCCTTGTCAGCATTCAAAAAAAATTATACTTAATACTTTTTAGGAACACATAAAAGAAAGAAAAAGGAAACAGTTTCAAGAAAATCCATGTAAAAAAATACATTTTTTCTGGTTTCCAGTTCTCTTTTCAATTTTTTCTGGTTTACTATCATCTAAAATGAACTCACAGATGACATGAATTGTTTGACGTGTTTGACTGTTATTGGAGTTATGTGACCAGATTACATTTAGTTATTTCACTTTTGCCATTTGCCATTTAGACACTAATGAAACAAACCCATCTAAAATGCATTGGCATCATGAGCACAAATTGCATGCAACTGAATTCACTCAGTCAATTTAGTTTCATTCTATTTGAGTCATGAATACTTAATTGATCCAATTGAATACTTAATCCAATTGAGTGGGAATTTGTGATACAATTAAAAATGTGTAAAACTTGCAAATAGATCAAAATATATTTTGAGTGTATATGCATGTCTATAAAAAAGAATAATAGAGCCAGATTATAGCGTTCCATCACGTTTTCTGTTGTTTATGTGAATACGACACATGTGCACATCATGTGCATTTGCTTTAAATTCACATACATATCTTTCCCATTTCCCTCTCATTGTTACATAATGCATATACTGTATATTGATGCTTTCATAATGGTCCCACTATTTCACATTGTATACATATTGATTTTTGAGGTTTTTACAATGTCATGTTTATGCATAACTATATATAGCATGTTTCCCTTCCTCTTCTACCTCCTTCCCTCCTCCCTTCCCTCTTTCCTTCCCTCCTCCCCTACCTCCTTCTTTCCCTCCTTCCATCCTTCCTTCCTTATATCCACCTCCCTCCCACCTTTCATTACCCCTTCCCTTCCTCCCTTCATTTCCTCTCTCCTTCCCCCCCTCCTCTTCCTCTACCTGTGTCTCCTTCTCACCTTCCTTCCTCTCTCCTTCCCTCCCCCCTCCTTCCTTCCATCACTAATTCCTGCCTTGCTTCCCTCCCTACTTCCCTCTTACCTTCCTTCCTCCCTTCCTTTCCTGGAAGTAAATCCATATGTTTCTATTTCTGTCTTATATTTCTATTCTATTTTTCCCTGCTGTAGCCTGTTACATTTTACTGTGGCAACAATCCAGTTCCCCCACTGGGATTGATATTGTTTCATCATACTGTATGTAATCTTACTGGTGTTACTGGTATGGTGTAGTGTTGCCGTGGCTGTTCCAGTCCAGCTTTAGTTGGGTCAGTAGATGGCGCTAGAGAGCTGCCGGTGGCAGAACATGACACAGCCACTGCATTACTGTACAACACACACACACACACACACACACACACACACACAAATGTTGCCATATGTACATGTCTACGTGTAGACATAAGATAAGTATGTGTGTGTGTGTGTGTGTGTGTGTGTGTGTGCGTGTGTGTGGGAAAGAGCGAGTTGTGTGTCTTATAGTGAGTTGTGTGTCTAAATCCTCCACAAGCACACCAAGCAGTTCACACAGTTGTTCAAGCACACACACACACACACACACACACACACACACACACACACAATTTATGAAGCAAAATGCCAATGCCATGACACTGCTGTGTGTTTTTTCAAGCTTTGGAGCGAGAGAGAGAGAGAGAGAGAGAGAGTTGTGAAGCTCACTCGCTCGCTTCATAATTCTGTTGTTGTTGTTGTTGTTGTTGTTGTTGTTGTTGTTGTTGTTGTTGTTGTTTTAAGGTCATGCCTCCCTTTGTCATGTTTTCTCACTAAGCCTTGAGTCATCGTTTTAAGAAAAATCACATCAGTCTGTGTCAGAAAGCTACCAGTCATGTTCTCATATCCTCATATTCATCTTATTTTGTATATTTTGCATACGTAATATATTGGATAATTTTTCATCAATTTCATGCTACATATATTTAATATGTTTGGTACATTTCATATCATACATAGTGTAGATTCATTTTCTTTCACAGTATATTTTCATTTTTTTTCTATTTTTCTTTGTTGCATCCTGTTTCTATTTGCTGCTGCAACATTGCAAATTCTCCAATGGGATCACTAAAATTTGTTCGTAATTTATCCTACAAAGCGTGAATCATTTATTGCATGTTGTACAGTATTACTGCTCTGTTTTGATTATTGCTGTCGCCATGTGAAAACCTTGTGACTCTGATTTTGGTGTTAGAAACCCCTTCAAAACCCCAATAGGTAAACTACAAAATACACACCGGTCATGCTGACAGTGTTTATAAATGACTAGCTTCACCTTAACTGACTCTCTCTCTCTCTCTCTCTCTCTCTCTCTCTCTCTCTCTCTCTCTCTCTCTCTCTCTCTCTCTCTCTCTCTCTCTCTCTCTCTCCAGCTTCCTCTCCTCTCGCTCAATCAGTTGCTTCTAAACTGGAGTGGAAAATCGCAAATGTAAGTCAACTTGCTTTGTTTCCTCTCCTCTTTCCTCATCTCCTCTGCCTCCGTCTCCCTCCTTCCTTCCCTCCTTAATTTATTCTATCCTTCCTTTCTTCCTCCCTTTCCTCTCTCCTCCTCTACCTCTGTCACCCTCACTCCTTTGTTCTCTCTTTCTTTCCCTCATTTCCACCTTTCTTCTCTCGTTCCTTCCTTTCTTTCTTCCCTCCCATCTCCTCTACCTCTCTCTCCCTCCTTCCTTCTGTCCTCCTTCCTTCCTTCCCTCCTTTCTTTCTCTCCCCTCCTCTAACTCTGTCTCCTTCCTTCTCTCATTCCTTCCCTCCTCCTCTACCTCCATCTCCTTCTTTCCTTCCTTCCTTCCTTCCTACTTCTTTCCCCTCCCTCCTCTTCTGGTCCTTCCATCCTTCATTTCTTCATTCCCTCTTCCCCCTCTTCCTTCACCCCTCCCTCCTTCTTGCACCATGCCGGTATCCCACAATCCAAATCTCCACAGAGGGGGCCACCTCCCTACCCGCTGTACCCGCCCTCCTACCGGGGGTTTCAAGGAGTGTGTGTGTGTGTGTGTGTGTGTGTGTGTGTGTATTCATGTTGAGGCTTCCCGGAGTGTGTAGCGTTGTTGTTTAGTGAGAGACAATGTCATGACTATTACCCTCCAAGAGGTGTGTGTGTGTGTGTGTGTGTGTGTGTGTGTGTGTGTGTGTGTGCAAAGCTATGTGCACGAGTGATATGAGGGTATCATACACACAGGGTTGGGGAGTAACAGTTTATGTGTGTGTCAGGGTGTGATTTGGGCTTGCAAATTTATGTGTTGGTGTGTGTGTGTGTGTGTGTGTGTGTGTGTGTGTGTTTGCATGGGGGGAAACCTGCATGAAAAAGAGGAAGGTGTTGTGCATGTCGTGTGGGGAGTAACAGATTACATGCAACCTGATTACAGTAATCTGATTACAGAAAGATGTAACCGCAATCTATTACTGTAAACAGAAGTCTATTACAGTTATTGTAATCAGATTACAGAAACCCCTGTGATCCATTACAGTGACTGTAAAAACACATGCATGACATTACAAAAAGCTGAAACAGTAATCTATTACAGTGACTGTAATGAACAAAAGATGTAACTGTAATCCATTACAGTGACTGTAGAAAAACACATGAATCAGATTACAAAAGCTGAAACAGTAATCTATTACAGTGACTGTAAAAAGCATGAATCACTTTATAAAAATATGTAACTGTAATCTGCTTTAGTGACTGTAGAAAAAACACATGGATCGCTTTACAAAAACCTCTAACTGTGATCTATTACAGTGACGGTAAAAACACATACTTCACTTTACAAAAAACTGTAACTGATCTATTACAGTGACTGTAAAAAACACATGGATCACTTTACAAAAAGATGTAACTAATCTGTTATCATGACTGTAAAAAAACACATGAATCACTTTACACAAAGCTGTAACTGTGATCTATTACAGTGACTGTAAAAAAAACACATGAATCAAAGCTGTAATCTATCTGTGATCTATTATTGTTACAAGAATCTATTAGAGTCACTGCAGAAAACACAGCAGAGTACAAAAAACTGTGATCTGTTGTAAAATTATTGCCTTTTACAATTATTTGAATGCGTGTGTATAATTGTGAGATTATACACACCAGATAACAGTTGAAATCACAGTCTGCAAATTAGAATGAATTGTTAATCTGCACATGGACAAAATATACTGGCTAATTTGGCATGACACGAAAATAAAATTTAATTCATTCATTCATTCATTCATTCATTCATTCATTCATATACCAAAGGTAAGTGAATGTAATCAGATTACACTACTGCGATTATTCCTGTAGTTTACCCTACTGATTACAAATGGAAGCGGGTAATCGGTTACATTTTGAAAGTAACCTTCAAAACACGCATACATACAGTTTGATGGCTGTGTATGCAAAAGGCTACAATGGGCAGCGGTGTGCGTGTGTGCGTGTGTGCGTGTGTGTGTGTGTGTGTGTGCGTGTGCGTGTGCGTGTGTGTGTGTGTGTGTGTGTGTGTTTGTGGAGCAGCGGGGAGTTGAATGTAAGTCTATTATAACATATGATGGCAGCACATGGTGTATGTGTTTGTGTGTGAGTGTTTGTTTATGTGTATATTTGTGTACATATATCAATGAATGTGAGCATGTGCATGCATTAGTTCTTGAGTCTGTGTGTGTGTATTTTTATTTGTGTATTTGTGTATATGTATGTTTCTATGTGTGTGCATTCTAAAATGTGTGAATGACAGCGTGGTTTGTGCGTGCGTGCACGTGTGTGTGTGTGCGCACAAGCATACGCCCTGGAGTCTGTGTGTGAATTTACATGTGTATGTGTGTGTGTGTGTGTGTAATAGCATGGTCATTGTCTGTGGGACAGGGAGATCTTTGTGTGTGTGTGTGTGTGTGTGTGTGTGCCAGTCACCCCAGGGTGAGGGGATTAAGTGTGAGCCAATGCAGTAAAGGTTAGTGCTTGGTGTCTTGCTGCGGCCTCTATCGCACACACACATCTCTGGAGGGGGAGAGAGAGAGAGAGAGAGAGAGAGACAGAGAGAGAGAGAGAGAGATGAGATTATTATGGACCCACGGCCCGCTACCCGAGGGATGAGTTTTCACAAAGCTCCCCAAGTCACCAAGGAAAACCGATAAAATCACCAAACAAATCCACAAGACAGAAAGTAATTGGGCAAAAAATATTGAGGAGCTTCCTTAAATCTAAATCGGGCATTGGATGTTCTATTTTTTTCACCTCTCATTTCAACTTTTTTTTTTATTTTTTTTTGCATTTAATCGGAGAGTTTGTTTGGTCTTTTGGGCTGCTGAGTAGAGTTCATTACTTATTTTGCGCGGCGGACATTTTAGGATATTCCCTCTGTTCCGTGATCTCACAAAATGGCGGATTGGAGGATGGAGGATTGCAACAAGATGAACCAAAGAGGTACGAGTGTGTTGTTAAGTGTGTGTGTGTGTGGGGTGTGAGAGAGAGAGAGTGTATGTGTCACATAATCTAGGCCAGTGGTTGTTGACTGCTGTGTAGTGCTTGGCTATATATTGCTGTGTTTTATCGCCTCCTATGATCATACGTCTCTATATGATCATATTTTTGGATTTATGTGACATTTCTTTCAGTTATTTTGGTATGCCATGCATTTTTTTGCGGTACTGGAATTTGTGTTGAAATGCCGCTGCTGCGCTGTTGTTTCGCAATTATGTTTCCTGCAGATTTCTAACAATATCTGCTTTTCTAGATATTTGTTGTCGGGGGATGTCAGTGTGTCAGAAAAACGGCCACCATCGTGCGACCCTTTTCTGAATTCATTAACATGTTGTGTATCATTTTGAATCATCGATAAAATATATTACACTATTAATATAGTATATTTCACGATGAATTAAATTCATAGACATACGAAAACAAAAAGACACAAAATTGCAATCTGTTTACAAAAAAACAGTTTCATCATTTGTGTGTTGATCAGGAGATAGCCGTTAAATCCGTTTCTCAAACCAGTTGGATAGATAAGTGAACCAACTGAATGGTGAAGTTCATGAACCCATCTGAAGGATTAAGGAGGACAGATGTAGCCCAAATTAAATGAGCTTCTCATTGAAAATCAGTTTCATAATGTGCATAATATCACACATAGCACCCCAGGCCTGTAAACAGTCTTGCACAAATTACTACTACTACTATTACTAGTGCTAGTAGCACCACTACTACTGCTACTAGTACTACTACTACTACTATTACTACTACTGCTATAACTACTGTTTCTACTACTACTTTTATTATGCTGCTACTACTGCTACTACTACTATTACTACTACTACTACTGCTACTACTACTACTGCTTTTCTTACCACTACCGACTGTTTCTACTACTACTACTACGATTCTTATGGCTGCTGCTACTATTAGTAGTACTAACACTACTGTTAATATAATGAATGCTACAACTACTACTACTACTCCTACTAATACCGCTAATGCTCTTCCTCCTCCTCCTCCTCCTCCTCCTCCTCCTCCTCCTCCTCCTCCTCCTCCTCCTACTACTACTACTACTACTACTACTACTACTACTACTACTAATCATAAATACAGCTGCATGGCAGCGATGTGCCGGGGTTCACTACATGAGGACAAGGTTGCTATTGGGAAATGTTCGGCGCATGTGGAGTTACAGTTAAGCAGTTGTATATCCAGTATGACCACAGACTTATACTGTTGGCCACTTAGCAGTTGCTGGTTAAGTGTCTTGCCCAAGGGCTCAAGGGCTCCTCTCAGTAGGGATGTGTCGAGGGTGGAGGGGGTGTTGACTACTTTCAATGACGAGAGTTGCCAAGCCACTTCAGGGATTCAAACTGGCAACCTTCCAGTTGCAAACGCACTACTTCAACCTTCAGGCTGCTAGTTCTGACTTTCCAGCCAGCAAGTGAATGACTTGACCTTTGACCTGCCGGCTCACCATGGCAAGGGATCCTCACTGCTTCCCGATATTGACTATTTAAACAGTGGGGCATATGCGCACGATTCATAAGCTTGGAATTACAAGGATTCATCTATGTTCGGAGTAGCGGGACACTAAACTCTCCATTGAAAGCCAGATAATGAAATAGTTTTATGTGGGTTAGCAGCTCCTTAGGTTTCACTGCAGGTTTTACACACTGTTGAGTAAAATCCTGGAATGATTTCTCTGGTCAGACATCTGATCTAAAAATAACAATATTAAAAACATATTGACTAGCTGTGGTCAGAGAGGAACCTCCATCATATCAGAGATAGACGCCACGGACTGGATCAGATTTGACTTTTAATAAAACGCCAATATTCATCATTCTTCATTTTAACATAATGAAAGTTTTGACATCTCAGCAAAATCACAGCAAAAACAAAATCTTACGTCAGCCACATGTAGTCACCTGTCTGCAAAGCTTCAATAAATTAATAATTCATTTTTGATCCAAAAGGTCAGTCCGGGGCCTTATAATTAAAAGTTTATGCATCATTCAAACAATTAAAGTCCTGTTCATCAGCACTCATTAAATGATATATTTGAGCGTTGTAGGCATTATATCTGATCCAAACTGCATAGCCCAGATGAACGGCCTTGCCTGGGAACAGGGAGTGTGACCCGCGATCACGTCAATTTAACATTTCAGCCATCGCGCATCCTTTCTGACTCCCCGCCGGATTGCCAAGTGAATTAGTTTAATATGGTCTCGGCGCTAAATTGAACGTCTAAATGAATCCTTTGGCTTGAGAAGAGCCGGTTCAGCTGACCAAGGCCAAGGTTTCCTGTCGGAGAGGATTTACAGCCTTGGTAATTATTTACACTCGCTCACTGACTGGGCTGTATGAACCTATTAACACCAAACACACACCGACGGAGCATGCACATGTGCGAGAGACCTAGTGGATGTTTCTGTCAAGCTGCCGGCCCTCAAATATAGTTTACACATGCTGTGTGTGTGTGTGTGCGTGCGTGCGTGTGTCCACCTGCCTACATATCCTTGACCACTGTGTAAGCGAGCCAGCGGGGGAGCGTCTAAAAGCCAAAAGGCCACTTGACTCCGCACATTCAATTCCCTGTTCATTAGCGGCCGCATTACTTTAGATTAGCAGAAAGTGGACGTTTACAGGCAACGCTGACGCCTGTAATTAAAATTAATTTAAAAAGAAAGACACAAAGAGAAGTAATTACTCGAAGTGTTAAAGGTTTTCTCCCCGGCAACTTCTCTTATCGTTTTATTGCTCCGTTCTTACCGAAGGAAATAAAAATGCAAAAGAGAGTGGACTTAGTGGGGAGAGAAATTAAGCGCTCGCGGTCGCTCATTAATGACTTCACCTGATTATTGGGAATGGGAAGTCGCCCGTAAAGGTTGAGTAGTTTACAATGACATTTTTTAATTAGAGTGGATTTGCTCTGATTGAAATGAAATATAAATGGCTTGTTAAATGGCTTATCGCAACCCCAGCGAGTCGCCAAGCTCCCTCGGCCTGGTGGAAAAAACTTTTTTCCCGCTCGAAGAGCGGTCCGGCCGCTGTAATCGTCCGTTCGTGAAAACGTGTTTTTGCTAAAATGTGCTGTTGTCAGAAAGTGTGTGTTCTTCAAAACAACATGAAGGGAAAGTCAACTTCTTGTTTATTCATTTGGGAGTTGAGTGCCTTGCTCAAGGGCACCTGACTGACCAAGTGTACTTGGACTTATTTAACCATTTAGTCTGATTTTGTTCAGGTTTGTTGAACGCACCTCAGTTTTCTGCTGGTCAAACTGGCAACGCTGCTGTTAAAAACAGCCATAATTATGCCAAAAGTAAAAATATATCCATGACTGTGCAAAGTCTAGTATTAAACAGTTTGTAGACCATTTCTGTTAACACTGGTGATGGTGATGCAGTTTCTAGTTTACTTCATGAACAGGCAAAATGCCATAAACCTATTAGAAGAGGTTCTTCTCCTGATATTAGAAGACATTATAATCTCTTATGCCTAAAGTAAAGTATCATGAAAATGTTAGTTTTTCATATGATATAATAATGTTATAAGAGTTTCTGAAGACACATAGGGTAATAAAAGAGAAATTTGATAACACTTGAAGCCCATTAGAAGCATAGATTCACTTTTCTTACAAATTATCATTAGAGAAACATTCAATTTAAAATACAGCTGCCCCATAAAGTATTCAACCTCCTAATTTTTTTTGCACAATGTATCCATAAATGTGCTTATGATGCCTTTTAATGCTTTATGAGCCTCCACTTCAAGTAAGGAGTGACTGAGAAATCCACCCAAATTGACTGTGCCAGGTTCTCACTGACTCATAACCTGAAATGAATTCCCATAGTTTTCTCATAGCTATATTTCACAACTAGGTTTCTGAAAAAAGAAGTAAAAAATCAAAAGTAGGTGCTCAATATAGATATTACAGAAGAGGATTAGGGCCACATGTGAAAAATGTATTTATGTTGTGAGTTTAAAGTGAGAATTCTGAGAAAAAAGTCAGAATTCTGAGTTTAAAGTGAGAATTCTGAGAATGAAGTGAGAATTCTGAGGGAAAAAAAAACAGAATTCTGACTTTAAACTCAGATCTCAAACACATTTTTCACATATGGCCCTAATCCTCTTCCGTAGATATTCAACTGTCTCAAGCAATGCAATTCGATGGCATATAAAGACTGCATTTTCTCTCTAGAGTTTTCTCTGCTTTTTTGTTTTTTATTTTGATATTGAAAACTCATGAAACATATTCACAAAACAGAGAAATAGATAAAAGCCTGAATTTGGAATTTCCATTTGATTGATTGATCTAGTGACTCCATCATCAGTGGAAAAAGTTCTGGACTAACATGGAAACTTTACATTCAGACATCTCAGTTTAAGTTTTCTCTTCCATTTGTGAGTGTGAGCTCCCCTTGTATTCACCAGTCTAGTTTTTCACATTAGAAACAACAGTTTTACTCAGTTAACCGTCATTTTGTATCAGCATTTGGGTTATTTTTGTTGGTGTTGCACATCCAGCCAGTACAACAGACACACATTCATGCTGTGCTATTACTTTTTTTCTTTTTTTGCAGAAAAGCTACCTAAACTTCAGTTTTGGTGGAGTTGCCCTTTAAGTCGTGGTGCTGCAGTGGAAAATTCAACTCGATAAAAATCTGTTTAGCGCCAGTGCTTTTTAAGACAAGCCACTCAACTCTCGCTGTGTGTCACATCTTAACCCTCTCCCCCCCCTTGTGTGCCACATCTTAAAATGTCCCCCCAGTGAGGTGTAAGCGCCACACTATACACCTTCCCCACCGTGTGTGTGTGTGTGTGTGTGTGCGTGTTAGACGGTAGAGTGCTTATTGTAAAAAGCCCTATCCAAACCCTGCTGTCCAAAATCCACTGCTCCTGCTACTATATCTCTTAACACACATGCATACACACGCACGCACGCACACACACACACACACACACTGACTGCGCAGTCTGCTCTGTGTAGATAAGCGGCCAAGTTGTGTACTCAGTGAAGTATACCCACAACCAGAGAAAGAGAGTGACAGAGAGAGACAGAGTGATATATATATATATATATGTATATATATATATATTTGGAGAGAGAGAGAGAGAGAGAGAGAGAGAGAGAGAGAGAGAGAGAGAGAGAGAGAGAGGAGTGAAGGAGAGAACAGTAGAAAGAAAGACGGGGAGAGAGAGGTGCTTACGATGTTATCTCTAAGTGAATATTTACTTCACAGTGTGAAATATTCACCTGCTGCTTCTCAGTGTGTGACAGCGCACGGCGCTTGGTCACCGCTCAGAGCTGGTGTGTGAGTGTGTGTGTGTGTGTGTGTGTGTGTGTGTGCGTGCGCACGTGTGCATTTACAGTTGCTTTTCTGTTGATTTCACCACCTTTTCTTTTTTTTTCAAATCAAAGGTATATTTGATCATCGCTGAACTCCTAATCAAATAAAAAGCCTCGGCACAGTGTGAAAATATTAGTAAAGGATCCGTTTTTCATGATCTATTCATCAGGAAGTGATCAAACATCCAGCAGGGCCTTTGTAGATGAAGCAAGTGAAGCCACAGGTAAAAATCACCTTTTGGCAGGCGGAGTTTTACCATTGATCAGTCTCTCACATTAAGGGAGATACCTGGAACAAAGAGACTATTGCCCTCCCCACGTCTGGGAAAAAAAATAATAAAAAAAAACGTCTAATTTGGTTCTTGGAGATTGCCTTTACCTCGAGGTACCTTGGAGATTAGCGCAGTCGATTCCACAACATAACTATCAGGTGTTAGGACTTTCTCCTGCTGAATATGTGGAGAGAAGAGTGATTGGCCTAAACTTTTCTGTTTTGGCTATTGATTCCTATAGAATCCTGAAAGCATTTTAAACATTTTAAACCGTTTTGTTAAAGACCCCATGAAACGGCATCTTTACTTCCTGGATTTGATGTATTTCCTGTTGGAACAGGATGTTGGCGCGGGACATGGTGCAGTGAGGGATCATTCAAAAGTCTAAACCAATGGAATATGAGTCAAACAGAGAGTTTATTTGATCCCTAACAAAAAAAGTCACGTGAAAACCCACATGTGAATTCAAAACACATGTGCTTTTTGGACACATTGGTTTTCACATGTGAACAATTTTCCTCATGTTGTACTCTGACATCCCATATGACAGTTTTTACTTCAGATGTTAACATTTTTATTAATAGGTTAAAAGCATTTTTGTTTATTTTTTATGTGAATATGTGAAAACAGAATTTGACATGCAAAGAGACAATTCACAGTTAAAAATGTCATGGGAAATTCCATGTTGTCAGCATTATATTATCATATTTTTGGATATTATATTATCATACGCTTAGTGCGTCTTTGAGAAAAAATAGTTCCTATCCAAATAGCACACAACTATTGACAGAAAGAAAAATTTTTCAAGATAACATATGACACCAGTATGATTATACTGTGAGTGTTTTGCGAAACAATATTTATCATAGTTTTCAAAGACTGTCGCGTATTCCCCTAGTTTCTATTGCAGTAGAGTAGGAGAGGGCCGCCCGGTGTTACTGGACGGGCAGAGCAGGCGGCTAGAGAAGTTCTGGTTTCTACTAATAGGGATCATGACGGAAACCCTGAGCCCAGGGTTCAAAATACCCAACTATTCCTTTAATTTCATCAAAAAATTATGAAAGTCACCGCAGTCGTAAATAAAAAAATTGTTTCTGAACAAAGTTTGGACAACTTCATAACCAGTGTTTGGATTGTTAGTTAGCGTTATTCAAAAAGTAATACATTACTCATTTAAAAAGTAATGCCATTACTTATTACTCCATGGGAGCAGTAATTCTTTACTTTTTAGATTACTTCTCTGTTTCACCCTCTCTGTTACTTTACTGCGTAATCCTTGACAATGCTCTTTTTATCCTTTTACAATCATTGAAATAAGCTGAACTAAGCAAAACTGGTGATTTCATCCAATCTTCCTGCTAAATTCAGGATCAGTCCGTTTCCTCTACTGTGAATGATCGGGAAACCAGCGTTAATGTCCAATGGTCCTGTTGTCCTTTTACTGGAGTGGGACTACTTCCACCCAGAGAAAGTCAACTTTTCAAATGTTCTCATCTAAAGCAGCTCAGTGTCTAAAATGACTGTAATGCGTTACTGAGTACCTCGTTACCACTCAGTACTGTTTATATTCAACTGGGGACATGCATGGTCTTCTGTTATGCTAAATGTCAAAGCCTCAAAATCATATTTCTTACCTTGCATTTCCTGTCTGTGAAAATCAGAGAGAAAACATATTGTCCGTTGTTGGTATGACACAGAATTGAAGCGAAATTGTGAGAAAACAACACTTCACCTCCACAGCAGATTGGAACAATTTAACCACTAATTGGAGCCATAAAAGGTCTAGACCTCTCAACGCATTCATGATACAGAGAAACGAACGGTTCATTACTCATCAACTCTGTTTAAATGACAGATTTATAGGAAGCTGCGAGAGGGAAAATGTACAGCAGACACTTATTTTTTACCTTCTTCTGCTTAAAATAACCAAATGAAACAGAGAGATTACGTTTCCCTGACAGTTAACCTCCGCTGGTTTCATTCAGATAAGCTGTTATTTCTGAAAGCTAAATCTCTGTAAGCGGTATTGTCAGGAGTCAGGTCGGATGTGGAGAATTAGTCATTTCCGTCGACATTCTCCATACTGCAGGCTTTCATAGGCACTGGAAGACCTTTCTTGAGAGAAACGTCTTAACTGCTCTCTTTTTCCCCAACCTCTGGAGATGAAGAGTGAATTTCACCTGACAGTTTGGCATTTGGAGTAGAAGTCAACTTTAATATTCTTATGCGTGCAGCTTTTTAAAGGCTGTTGGAAACATCTTAGTTTAGTGATTTTCCCAAGTTTCGAGTGACAGCACATTCTTGCGGTGTGAAAATCACAGAGACGCTCACCATTGGAATATGACAAAGTGAGTATGGCAAAGTTGTCAATGAAGCCGGGTACGAACGTACGAGAGTTGACATTTCTTAGGAATCTAGCCTTCCTGCTTACTGCAGGGAAAGTAAAGTAATTTGATGATATTAAGCAAAGTCTGCCTGATTTATTCATGTCTTGACTAGGAGATACGTTTGGAATAATTTTCATGCAGTGTGCACCAGTCACAAACCAGATCCTAGGTGGTCGAATGAAGACCTTGGCCATTGCCTCTGAAAAGTGAGGATTTGAAGGTTTGGTACAACCAAAATCATTGTCAAAGCATGGAAAACTAGAAACGTACAAGGAAGTTCTGCGGTTCTACGTTTAAGCCATCAATTCCAATTTGTCACTGTGTGTAACTGTGTATCTAAAACATGGAAAAGGTGGAAAAGAAAACCTCTGTACCCGCAGGTGCGTGAGAGTGTGTGGCATGGCGAGGCTGAGCCTTTCCCAGAAATCAAGGCACTATTGTACAGAAAGGATTAGGGAAATCCATGCGCTGATGAAGGCCTAGATGGCGGATGTGCGTCGACGGCTTTGATTTTGATTTTCCCAACACTTGATTTGACTCCACTTCGCTCCGACATAAATTCCCCTCATTCTCCCCCGTTAAGGAATGCCTTGATTTCTGGAAAAGCCTCACCATACCACACACTATTTCAGGTACAGTGGCTTTCTTTTCCACCTTTCCATCACAATCATTACAATTCTTGTCCATTTCAGAAGCACCAAGCGGTCATCATCATCATCATTACAATTATGATCATTGTAATCGCCCCGATAGGTGACCAATTCGTAACCGTCGTGGCACAAAATGGCCGTTTTCTGTTAACTTGTTGTTTTGACACAGAGGAAAAGTTATTTTTCAAGGTTGGCCGTGTTAAACAGGAAGAAGAGCAAAAGTGCCGACGCATCAGTCTGAAACACCGGGAACGGGCCAAACTTAATGCAGGCCGGCGGCTTTTTGTTTACAGATGTTTCGATTAAAATTCATGGAAACAAACAAAGCGACAAGGAGTGGGCTTTGAACAGCGCTGGCAGCAAAGCCCTTTCTCCCACAACTCCAATATCCCACGCTACACCCAAGATAATAGACCTGATTCTAGATGCATTTTATGATGTTGTCTTTGTGTGCGAGTGTGTGTGTGTGTGTGTGAAGGCCTCGCTCGAAGCAGCATTATTATGTATTTGTGTGTGTGTGCGTGTGTGTGTGCGTCTGTCGGACAGAGAGAGAAAGTGAGAGTTTGTGTGCTGGAGCGTCTACACCTATATCTACATTATGTGTGTAAGCTGTAAATGGGAATGAACTGTGCTTCCTCTCCCAGGCTGATGTAGTATTAGACATCCTCGTGTTTGTCCCCGTCTGTCTAAACAGGCGATAATACGACGACAGGAGACTGTTTTGGTAAGCGACGCACGGCACATCCACAGCGATTTATAGAGCTAGACAGTTAAGCTTCACATCGTCAGCGTCCCACGCATACCTTGCATTTCCCCCCCCAAAAAAAGTCAGTTTTTCATGAATCGAGAAAAAAACAACCTCATTTTCTTGTCGACAACCGTGCACTGTTGAAATGATCTGGAGCTTTAAAAAAAAAAAGGGTAGTTTGCATTCATGTTTGTGACAGATTTTTCGCCTGGGAAATGACTAGGAGTTGAATCTGATATGTGAGGCGCGTTTCTCTTACCTATCGCCACTGTCGGATGAAACTATCACACGTTCCAAAGGTCGGCCTCTGGGGATTTATGGCAAAAAGACAACAGTATTAGTAGCATTGAGGAAGTATAGCCGCCTTGACATCAGTGTTTGACTAGAGAGGTGCTCATTAGAGAATGGGGACATACATGCAAAAGAGAAGGTCTTCATTGAATCCAAGGTACTTAACTCTTAGGAAACTTTAAATAGCCTAATTCGCTGAAAAGTCACCAGTGTGTTTTGGCACAAAGACCTTCCTCAGGAGCCAACAACCAATAACAAACATATTCCAAGAAGAGTCACAGCTGACTGGCTTATTTGTTTGGTTAGACATACACATTGCTATCATCATGTGAAAATCCTACAACTCGTCTTGTGAAGCCCTTTCAAAACCCCATTGGATAAATGCTAAAATAATAATAATAGTAATAATCATAATAACTTTATTTGTATCGCACTTTTCTAAAAACAATGTTTGCAAAGTGCTTTACATAACCCAAAGAGACAGTGATGTAAAAGTACCACAATTAAATAAATAAAATAAAGTTGAATAATAATAATAAAAAAATAAAAAAAATAAAAATATTATTATTATTATTATTATTATTATTATTATTATTATTATAAGATAACAGGTAACGGCACGGTGGTTCAGTGGTTAGCACTGTTGCCTCACAGCAGGAAGGTCCGTTCCAGGTCCTTTCTGTGTGGAGTTTGCATGTTCTCCCCGTGTTTGTGTGGGTTTCCTCCCACCATCAAAGACATGTATGTTAGGGTTAATACTCTTGTCAGTGCTCCTGACCAAGGCACTGGCAAAAGAACTGGAGTTGGTCCCCGGGCGCTGTACTGCGCCTGCCCACTGCTCCTAGTGTGTGTATAGGATTTTTTTGAAAAGATAGAGATAAACAGACACAACTAGAAAACAAACAGAGATACAACTAAAAACAGATGGACCTTTACATAAAAGTGTGTGCCAAAAGCCCACACAATACAAGTTGTCCCCAAAAGAGACAGTAATAAATAACTAAATAAGTAAAAACACAATTACAAAATTAACGATAAAATGGAGATACAAGTATAAGGAGCGATTCACATAAAAGTCTATAGAAGTGAGTTTTTAGAAGTGATTTAAGTGCATGGAGGTCAAGCTAAAACCAAGGCTGTTTTTCTTAAGGTTTGGAGATGTTTGACGATATGGTAATAAGTTGACACATTCTAGCATAGTAAATTTAATTCGGAATGAACAAAAAAATGAAATAAAACTAACAAGTACAAATGAGACCAGTACACCAGTATGAGAAATCCAACAATTTATAAATGCAGCAGGAATACAAAGAGTGAAATCCTCATTTCATACTGGATACAGTAGCCCTCTTACTTATAAATCCATAATATTTGTCTTTGTGAGAGGCAAAATGGAACTGGTGGTAGAACAAATCATTAAAAAGTAAGAAATAACTAAAATGATAATGAAGTAAGAATAGAACAATAAAAAATAGTTTTAAAAAAAATATATTGCTGTATGAAACATCAAATTAAAAGACGAATACAAAAACTACTACATGTGTGATATACAAACCATGCATCTAAAAATCGGCTGATACAGTACCTAACACTGTTTAACTGTTCATTGTACCTGACAAATCAAAATAATTCTTCTGTCATTTGTGAGTGTTTTTTTTCCACCTGGCTTTTGCTAGAGAAGAACCAATTATCACTTGAATTCCAGGTATATCTGGCTCTATTCTTCTGACAAATTTAAGAGCACAAAGTTAGATTTGCTTTTCTTTTTTTCCCCCTGCATAGCACTCATCAAATGTCTGATTGAATCTCTTTGTCATACTCTTCCCTTGAGGATTGAAGCATTCATCACATATCTGAGTATAAACCACTCTCCAGCAAAAATTGAATTTTAAAGTAGTTCAGTTCATTTCAGTTAGCGGCTGTGCAATTACAGCATATGTGCACAAAACCTTTTTCAATCACTATGTAAAATAAAACATTTTTGTTGTAATTACGCTCTTTCTTTTGAATGTGCCTCAATCCATTTTTTAGAAGCCGATTTTTACTGTAGCGTCTGTCACTTAAGAGTTTTTCATTTACTCATAATGGACAGTTTTTTTCAAGTTCAAGCCCATATTCTGGCTGGATGACCCCTGCTATGGGGAAACAACCAAAATTCTCCGTCATCAGCATTATCATGATCATGTTAATAATGGCTGTCATAATGATACAAAATCAAAATGTTGAATATGTTACATGATTAAAATGAGAAGACATTTTCTTTTCATCCTTCTTATTAGGGTTAATATAGACTATTACTGAAATGGCTATTCAGTTCATTTAACAGAGGCTCCTTGTAAAAGTTTTAGGAAGTTCTGCTGCATATTCTGTCCTGCTCACTCTCAATCATTTTATCTCATTGTCACTGTGTGCCTGAGGGTGGGGGTCCCGAGGGGTTTAGGGCTCCTGAGAGGGTTGGGGCCTGAGCTAGGGGTCCTGAGACTGTTGGGACTCCCGAAGAGGTTGGGGCCTGATGGTGGGGGTCTTGAGAGGGTTGGGGCCTGATGGTGGGGGTCTTGAGAAGGTTGGGACCTGATGGTGGGGGTCTTGAGAAGGTTGTGGCCTGAGGGTGGGGGTCCTGAGGAGGTTGGGGCCTGGGGGTCTGTGTGGCTACAGCTCTGGAGGCTTTGCAGTTGCATCATAAATCTCCTATCAACAATATCTGGTGCCATCATAGAGGTCCATTGGAGAATTGGCTGTGCGCAAATATTTTATAAATATGCAGCAACCAGGCTGAAAAAGAGAGACATCTGAAAAAGATTGTTGTGATGTGGGTGTTGGTCAGTTCAGTAACGTTCTCAGTAAAAGCGAATAGTGTGATAAGGTGGATTTGTTTCCAAATGTAGGTTACTGTGACACAGTAAACTGTCTTGTCTTTAGCCCTATACTCTACTCCAAAACACTCTGAGTTGTAGCTTGAGAAGAGTCAGCTCAGTTAACCTGTTAAATTGTTAGCTAGCTAACTAGCCAGCAGGCTAATTAAGCAAAGGAACTGATGTATATTATTAACACGCAACTTCTAGTCACTTCTAACATTAGCTACTAGCTACACAACATTAGCTAGTATGCAAACCAGACGTGTTAACAGGAAAGTGATTAGCCGACCAGATAGGCTACTATGCAGATACCTAGCTATCAAGCTGACATTATCGAAACACAACACTGATCAGCTGTATCAGTGATGAAATGATCAGTTTCCAGTGAAAAAACAGCATTCAAACAATTCAGTTTCTAAACTTGCAGGTTTTGAAATACTAACAGTTTTTGTTGAATTTTGTTGAATTGTTCTCCAAGAGCTGTGGACCTCCAATATGGCTGCCGGAGGGTGCGTCACCAGCAAAAATGCCTAATGTATCAGAGCTTTACAGCAACACTGCTGGGTCAACACTTCTTCACTGTTGTCCATTAAAATTGCACCCAAAGTTGTGCGTCACTGCCTTGAGGCTGCTGCTTCCACAGAGTTGTGAAAGTTGAACCTTTTAAAACTTTGTATAAAAGTTCCTGACCTGTCCTGGTGTAGCAGTGCATCGCCATGTTAATCAGCTGGAGGTTAACCTGGACTTAATCATCACTTCATCATCGCTTTGACAAAATGAAGCACAGACTGAATGAGTCCAGACAGGATATTTATCTCTCTCCAACTCTTCCTCTCGCTCTTTGTCCCTCTGTCTACCTCTCTCTATCCGCAACTCTCGCCTCCCTCTTTCCCTCTACCCCACTCTCACACACACTGCCCCTCCCTATGTCCGTCCATCTACCTCTCTCCCTCAGCGCTTGTTCTCTCTCTCTATCTCCGTCTACCTCTCTTGACCAGTAGCCCTTACCTCCCTCTTTCTCTCCAACTCTGTCTCTTCTTCTCTCTCCCCCCATCTGCGCATCTACCTCTCTCTGTCACTAACTCTCTCTCCATTTCTTCCATCCCTCCCTCTCCCTCTATCCCTCTCTCCCTCATCCTTCTCTCCCTCTCTACCCCTTCATCCCTCAGTAAATGACTGATTCCAGTCTGTCAGGGCTGAATGACTGATTACAGTAGAGGACAGAGGTGGCTATTCATCACATCAACATCGCCGACATTCAGTCAACTCAGCAGCACCCCAATTCCCTTTCTCTCTTCATATCTTTTTATTTCCTTGCTTTCTTTTCTTTCTCCATTGTTCTGGGTGAACTCTGCAAGCTTTTGTCTTTATCGTGTATCCAGAGAAATAACAAAGTTTCTTTTGTTCCGTCTTATTTTCTGTCTGTCTTTATTTCTATCAGTTTTTTCCTTTCATTCTTTCTTACTTTATCTATCTCTTATTTTCTGTTTATTTTCTTCTTCTCACTTTTCATTCTCTCTCTGTTTTCATTATATCACTCCAACTGCCTTTTCTGTTAAAAAGTTCAGTTTGTGTAAAAACAGTACAAACTTTTAAAAGTGTGCTCTTTTTCAGTAGTTTTGAAAGTTTTGGACTTACTTCTACTTCTACACATTACTTCCATGTCACCATAATCCTGCATAATCTCCACAAACCAACTCCTTAGGAACCAAGGAAACATTGGTTGGCTTTCCTCATGCTAACCAAATGTGGTAATCCTCAAGTTCCTCTTTTTTCATTTTGTCTCCATCTTTGCTGCTAAGCGTTCATTGCTGTGGTGTTTCTGCACTGCACTTCCCAGAGATCACCTGTCAATCAAACAGTGTGTCCAGTACTGTGACGTCTTTTTCCTTGGATTTTCTGTTGATGCCGTTTGAGTTTCTCTTTTCTTTGTCCGTTCAGCCATGGCGGCTATCGCTGCTCATGCTAACTACCCAGTTTTTCTTCTATTCATTCCAAACAAACCAGAAACCTAAAACACATCACTTCCTGTGCACCAGAGGTGTTTAAAAAGAGCAAATGTAAATTTGTTCATGAACTGGCTATAGGTTGGTTCACTAATATGTATATCAATGAATAATAGTAAGTAGCAAAAAATTGACATTTATGTGAAAATTTTGTAGATTGTTACTGTATCCATGGGCGGAAATTACGGGGGGGACAGGGGGGTCCGGACCCCCCCTTCCTGGGAAAAACAGAGAGTTGTCCCCCTCAATATATAATTGTAAACATAACTATATAATTTTAAATAATATAATAATATGCATTGAAAGCACTTGTGCTAAGTATAGACACAAAACAATGCGTTTTTAAGATTGCGCCCCCCCCCTCTCATACGCCTCACAGTGGTTTGGTCCACTGCCTACCTGCCTCCCCGAACCCCCACACACACACATTAGCCCTCGGTACGACTGTCTGTGGAGGATCTCTGGAAGTGTGTCAGTGGTGGCTGACCTCCAGTAAGTAGCTGCTTCGCAAAGGTTAACTTAAAACAAAGGATGTGTCAGACATTTTTCTTTACTTCTACCACTCAATAGAATAAAACACATTCACAATTGTAACCAGATTACATTTTGTTCGCTCCATTACCTCGCGGTTGAATCTTGTGCGTCAACGTATTGGTACAGAGCCGCGTCTCCTAATGCATGTATGTGTATGGAGGCAGGAGGTCTATCCACAATTAAAATCATCATAACTCGCTGAATTTTCGACCGATTTTCAAGCGGTTTGGTTTGTTACAAATACCAGACATGTATTTATGATACAGGATACTTGGTTAAATTAAAATGCGGGTTTTCATACCAAAATTATCTTTTGTAGATGGTAACAGTAATATTTCTATAATATAATAGGCTATTTAAGATTAACTTACCCTACGTAATTACGTTCTAAGTATATTCTTTTTTTCTTACTGCATGTAAAATGGCTGCCACTATGTAATTTTGTTTATAATTTTGGAAATAAATGAAGACTTAATTCTTAAAAAAGACCCTGAAGTAAGTTTCTGGCAGGCTTCATAGCGTTCTGGACTTTTACACATTGACAGCAAAACATTAGAGATCTGCTTTTTCGGGAAAACTAAATCTAATTAGGCATATATTAGCTTTAGTTCAGTTAATGGGTGTTGCATCTCACCTACTACTGTAAATAACCTGCATGCTGTGTGTGTGTGTGTGTGTGTGTGTGTGTGTGTCTATTTGTCAGCCAGCCAGGTCAGTTAAAATGGCAGAGAAAAGAAAAACAGACATCCGATCATTTTTCAGTGCACCGAAACGCCAAGTAGAAAGACCCCAGTAATATCAAAGGCAATTTGATAAAATCTTCATAAGAAAGGAATGAAGTGCTTATGGAAATGTTTCATAATGGACCTCTATATACATTTAATACAACAGTACTTTTGGCGGCACCTTTGGTGTCCCCTTCAGGAATTGCTCTTGAGAAATTTTTCTGTTTATTGTCCCCCCCAACAGTGAAATGAAATATCCGCCCTTGACTGTATCAAATCATTGTCGATGTTTTGGCCTGCCTTCATGGCCATTAATAAACAAAATGAAGTTTTTGCAGGGTGGGGTGTTGGGGAAACACCAGTTGGGTAACACAACCAAACAGTATATACGGTGCAGGGGGGAGTTTATTAAACCAATGCAGAGGTAGTGAGGGGAAGAAGTGGTGATAGGGGAGAACCGGGACAAATGTAGCACTTTTTAGTTTTTTCCTCATTACAAAAAGATTGCATCAGCTAGAGTTACAATAATTTAATGTAAACAGCTGCACAATGCTACTTTTGCCCCTCACAGTTGGGACGAAAGTAGCAAAGACAGGGGATGAATGTAGCAGTCCTCAACATGGACCACAAAACAGTTAACTAACATCTTCCTGGCATATACTTCTCATTAACTCGTCAATTGATCATCCAAGCAAATGTTAACATTATGTAATACAATTTATGTAACAGATATATATTCAACCTTACTGGTTAATCAATATTAATCAATATTTTATCCTCCTTAACACCCAAACAAATGTTTCAAATATAAAGTTCTTGTCATGTTTTGCTTTAATGTCTGTCTGCATTCACTTTGTCCTTCAGAAAATGTACCTGTGTTTGGCCTAGGATAACACCAACGCTAAGCCAACACGGTACATGAAGCAATCTCTTTATGTAGGTATAACAGATGACATAAGTTTGCAACCAATATGAAAATCATGTTTTTGAGCATAACTCCCCAAACACAAAACACACAATAGGGAATTCTGTGACAGGGAGTAGCATGGGCTCACTAAAGGCCAAAACACACTGCCGCCGTGCAGCGCGCGTCAAAACAGCCGCCCCTATTATTTTCTATGTACAACCCCCACACCGGCAGCGGCTAGGCACGCGCCGACACGCCGCACCGCCGCACCGCCGCACCGCCGCACCGCCGCACTTCACGCCACTGTCCTATTTCCAGCGTCGCCACCCCTGAAAAAAACAAAAACGCGCTGTGTGTGGTCGGTCGTCTTCCTGTTGATGCGCTGCAGAGCGACGCTTCCTATTGGTGCTAGGGGCAGCACATGACACACGTCATATGACACGCTGTGGCACCGGTGTGTGACCGGCTTAAGTTGTAATGGTGCATTCCATTGTACTCGGAACTCTGAGAAAAATGACTTCCAACACGGAAAAGTGCAACAGAACGGTTGTTCAAGTCAGAATTCCCAGTCGGAAATTCATACAAGATCTATTCCACCTGAGTTCTCTGACATAAACACAGCTGATGTCACAGCATGAATTTGTACTTAATAAATCTTGATTTTACTTTATATGTAGTTTTTGTGTTATGAAAACGTGTTGTAACAACTTTGTAGTTTCCATTTGTAACGTAATTCAGTTGACTTGTGCTTCGTTACTAGATAGAAATCTTTGCTAGTATGAACTAGCCTGCTAACGTTGTCAGATTGCTAACGTTTACGTTAATGGGCAAAGGCTGTTGAGTCTCGAGTAGACTGGAACGCATTTAGATCGGAAGTCGGTAATTCCAACTCGGAACTATCGACTTCCGACTTCCAATGGAATGCAGCATAAGTTCCTGGCTCTTGTGTAACATGAATAAGGGTCCGTGCTACAACCGTAAAGCTGCTACAATTGCTCCGGTTCTCCCCTACTAGAGGGCGTCAGTGCTCCAGGGTCCAATGAGGTGAATTTGCAAGGGGAATTCAGGTAGACAGCAGAGGAACTGTGTCTGGCAGTCGTCAGGGGAAAAAAAGCAGCCAGTCAATTGATGAGAGAAAACAGCATGAGGTCTGGGAACAAGCTGAAGCCACACTGACCTGCTTCTGTGGTTGAGGCTGCCTCTCTTGTAGGGCCTCTGACAAGCTCGGATTGACATCAGGTGCGACGGTTGACGAGCTGCAGCTCTAGGCAATTTTCTCTTTTTTCCTGATGTCTTCCCTCTTTGCATTTTGGCTTTGTGGTGCTGTGGGGCAATGCTGACAGTTTGGCCTGGTGACCCAGTTGGCAGGCAAAGCAAAGGTCCCTGGTTTGAGTCCAATACCTGGGTTTCTGTGGTAATATTCCATCAAAAATCAGGATTAAACCCCAATCAGAATATGAATGCCTCATGGAATAACCTCAAACAGAATAGGCTAGCCTATTACCCCTGAAAATTCTTCAAAATGAAAGGGGAGGTATAAGCCTTTCAAAATCTGTTCAATTGGAGAATAGCGGCTAGTAATGATGTCAAGGCTAAAACTGACTACTTTGGTCAGAATACTTAATATTCTTTTACTATTCAAGTTTCTAGGGAAGTCTAAAACAGAATTGTTAGAGGGATGGTACAACTTTCTTGTTGGACATTTTTAAAGAATCTTTGAACATTTTATTATTATTCAACTATGCATCTCAGTAAAGGTTTATTCTGATTCCATGCTTTGGGGAGTGTAAACGCACACCTTAACAGATCACTTTATTTAAGGTTCATGTAAGCAGTTCATTTCTTCAGTCATGAAGGACTCCATTCCGAATGATAAAATATTCTGCATGTAACTGCAGCCAATGATATGATGAAGTCAGCGCCATCTCTATGGCAACCTGTCACATCACTTCTCTAACATATTCAAAGCTCTTGAAATACCATGGCAGGAATAGGGCTGAAATTATAAAACTAAAGTACCGTAGCAGGTTTTGAGTTGAGAATGAGGTCAGAGTTCTACACGTTTCACAAAGTCAATCACTTACTCCCTCTTAGCTCTGTCATCTTACAGAAATTAATGTCACTCTACTAACTTAACAGCACTTAGTTCAAGTTTCTTTTTTAAAGTATGATGATCTGCGTTTTCAGCTCTGGATTTGGCATCAGACAGATATGTACTGGGCCCTGTTCATCTGCATGGAATGAGAAGGAAACTTGAACTTTTGAACTATATATATGATCAAAAAGATTTTTAAAACACCAAGTTTACTTCACTGTCCCAACACTAAGTATGGGCACATTGAGCTAAAGTCAGTCTTTTGAAAGCCTTAGTATTGGGCAGCTTGGTAACCAGATTGGTCTTTTTGAAGCCTAAATATCAGTACAGTAAGCTAAAAACTATAATTTTAAAGACCAAGTATTGGGACAGGGAGCTAAAGTTGGTCTTCTTAAGTTAAAGTATAGGCACGCTAAGCTAAAGTTCTTTATAAAGCTTAGGTATTGAAACTGGGAAGCTAACTTTTGTGTTACAACAGTTGTACTGCTACAATCTGTTTCTAAAACCATGTCCTGCATGGGTCAAGCTGCTAAAGTTACGCTTTCTAAAGCCTAAGAATTTTCACCTTCTAAAGTCAAAGTCCTGTGTCAAGAAACTGAAGCTTCTCTTTCTAAAGCCTAAGTTCAGGGTCAAGGAGCTAAAATTTCTCTGTCTAAAGCCTAAGTCCTGGGTCAAGAAGCTGACACTTCTCTGTCTAAAGCCTAAGTCCTGGGTCAAGGAGCTGACGTTTCTTTTTGGAAAGCCTAAGTTTTGGGTCAAAGAGCTAAAGTTGGTCTTTTTTAAGCTTTTGTATTGGGGTAGTGTGTGTTAGCCAAACAGTTGCACTGCTACAATCTGCACTAGGATCAAAACTGTGGGACCAAAACCCAAATTTACCCCACCTACCACTGCTAGAACACATTAGGGATACGCTTCCCCATTGTTACCCAACCTGTTAAATGCTAATGCATACTTACAATTCCCTGCAGCTCTAGAGACAGTAGTACTTTGATTTATGATGCATCATGTCTCAACACCAGTGCAACCAGTGCTGAACTGGGACACATCATGCCCAACCATCCGGCCCACTCTGCTGTGGGTTGAAATTGGCCACAAGAGTGCATTAGTCCTCAGTGAGAGTTGTAAAAGGTAGACTTGCTGACAGTTTACAACATTTCCTGATACACATACGGAGAGAGGGGGGGGGTAGATGATACAACTAAGCCAGAAACATAAACTCCTCTCTTTCCCCTTCATGTTTGTCATTAGCCTCTCTATCCTTACTTGATTCCTGTTCTTTAACATTTCCTTCCCTCTCTCCCTCTCTCACCTTCCAACTAACTCTTTGTCACCCTCTCTCTCCATCTCTCCCTTCTTATCCCTCGTTCTTTCCTCCTCCCTTCCTCCTTTCCATACCAGATGCTGTAGAAGTTGCAGTCTCAGCTCTAGTCTTCATTCTCCTGATTCAGCCTAATGCTACGCTAAACCTGGGACACACACATATTTAATTGCATACACAACCTTCCCGTGTGTATTTCGGGATACCCTGTCACTATGCCAGTTCCAATGTGTTGAAACCAGCAGCCTCACTGTATCAATATTGGTTCTCGATGATGGCAGGACAGCTGTGGATTCAACATGTCTGCTTTTTTGCAACACTAATCTAATGCAAATCTAATGCTAATGTGGCAGCAGCAGTAGGCCTGGAGGGGACCGACAGGAGATTTGATGCTGTCGTGCAAAAAAAAAATACCCGACTGAGCTCCTGTTTGGGTGGTGTTGGTCATGTTTTCACCTCAACTGAAGTTGTACATGGGTTTAGCAAGTTTTGAGACCCCTAGGGCCCATCTAAGCAAGCATTTGAGGGATAGTGACATCAACGTCAACCCAAACAGGCACAAAATTTTCAAAATATGATATTATGGCACAGTACAAAATCAGCATACAACAGCTTTGGAAGCTGTTTTGAACTGATATCATAAAGATATTTAGGTCCGAAATTCACAAAACGATGCAGGCAGCAGCTATGGGCGTCTACAGATGTCGTCTCAGCTTTTATTTTGGTGCTGTATTTACATGGGTTTTAAATGTATCAACATCTATTCAACGTCAAAATGTTTGCTGGCATGTAAGTGGGATGCAGTGAAATTGTAATATAGTATAATTATAATAAAGTATCACTGTATAAGGCAAGCCAGCAGCGAATTCCTTATTCCTTAGACCACTAATTGAATGTTTAATACACATGTCAGCGCAAATAGGATACTACCAGGTGGAAAATCGTATCTCGAAAAAGTTTAACTTTTCAGGAATTGAGGAAAAACTGATTTTGCCAATGCAGGTTGACAATATGACTCTGCGGCTTGAATACTTTCGATGGCACCCAACAATATATCAGCCTGTGCACATAATAGTGCCGTAATTGCCACACAATTTATTTTCTTCTTCTAGGCACACGATTTCTGTCATAAAAACAAGGCAGTAGTGGAATCTTTAGAAAAGGGTCTTGAATACATTTTTGGTACAAACTTAAAATTTTGCTTTTCAGGCAGTAATGAATTGTAAAAATCTTGACCTTATACAATTGTATATGATGTGTTCAGTGAATTTAATTTTCCGGTGTGATCCTGATTATTAATTACACTATTATTGCTAGATAATACTATTCACGTGCACGGGCTTTAAACACCCAAATTCTGTGTTTTGTTATTATTATATTATGTGCTTTTAAAGCGACAACAGTACTTGGCTTAGGTAAAGGACAGGGAATATGCGCATTACATTACCTAGGTCAAGTGAGGACTGTACAGAAAAACACTGAGAGTCTCTGCTGTTTTATTTCTGTTATGAGGGAATATATACTGTGAAATACGAAGCATATGTTTTACTTGTCTAAAATCAGAGGAATAATACTTAATACAATTGTGTGATTATTTAAGTACTTTTGATAGTTTTTCACTTTTTTGAATAGTTCAAAAACACGTTGCAACCCTTTTCTCTCACCTATCTTGCTGTTAAATGAAGCAGAAATAAATATAAATATATAATATAATATAATATAATATATTCAATATAAATATATTACCTTCATATCAAAGGCAATGGCAAAAAATCTCTCTTTGTCTCTATATATAAGTTTTATCCCACTTTAAACCTGCAATAAGCGATATCAGACCTTATAACTAATCCTGAAACTGTGTGCTATGTGGAGATTTCACTGAGACATAATGATATAAACCAATATCCACACATGTGGGCCAGCTGTGTTGCTGTTTTCACCTCTTTTCTAAAGCTTGTTGTCAAATTACTCTCCGGAACAAAGTTCCTCCCGGTCCATTCAGTAGATTTTCAAATTTTTGAAACTAGCTTGTCTCCTCCCTCGCTGTTTAAAAGTGGCGCTCATCCCCTACCATTCCTGAAAAAAAATCTTGTAATGGCAGAATCGATGAAGCGAGCGAGTAAACTTGTTAAACTAGTAAACTTGCTACCTGCCTCTTCACTTGTCATTGTGGGACATGTAACCTTCAGCTGGAGAAAGTTCTGGCAAAGCGAGACTGGTAACTGGAGAGACTTCTCAGCAAGTACGTTTAGCTTAGCTATTAGAATTTATCCTTCCATTTGTCCTTTGTATAGGCCTCCGTAGTGCAGAGGCTTTGCTGTGTGTTATTTACAAATGTGTTGTGGTTTCTGTCGCCCTCTAGTGGTCCGACAATTTTGGGTATTGCAGCTTTAAGGCCAGTTCAATTCATTCAATTAATTTCTGTATTATCAAATCACATAGCAAAGGACTTCTGTGAAAATGCAGTTTAAATGGGGAAATGTGATGGTGCTGTGAATGGGAAGGCAGCCATCTACATTACCAGGAGCAGCTCCTTTGGTATTTCAGATGCCAAGTAAGGACAGTAGGTGCTATTTCAGAAACATGCTGCAAGTTTCAGTCTCGTCTGCGTTATAAAGGACATCAGAAATGCTGCTTTAACATGGAAAAGCAGAGGCCTATGAAAGGAAACGAGTTGTACCACTAAGAACTTGTTCTTAAGGTTTTTTTGAGTGTGGTAGCTGTCAGATTAAAGAAGAAAAAAAACATGTTCAACAGTTTAACCTGCACCTCATCACGTCATGTAACATTGAGTTTTTTCACAGTGTGCCTGCTTGGTAAAAATCCAAATTGTCAGATGAATTTTACTCCTAACCCAGAGTGGCTATCGCTACCAGTAAAAGAAAGAAAAGTGTACTGGTTTTGCCCTTAAAACGTCATAATGTGACAGAAATGTGGTTTCACTATTACTGTGAACGACATTAAATATTAAGAAAAAAAATGTTTGGCTTATTCAAATCAGAATCTGTACTGCCAAAAATAAATCTTATACCATCATTATAAAGGATAGATGATGTCTGTTACTATTAGATGGTTTCTCTGGTATTACAGATTAGGTTTCAACTGATATGGGTTCTTGAAGGCCAATGGTGATACCAATATTTTGGGACTGAAGCTGTTGATAGCTGATAGCTTTTCTGTTCATAATATTCATGTATACTTATGTGGAATCTGATCAAAATATCAGTTCGGGTTAAGGTCTTCCGATAGACAACCAGTGTAGTATTAATCAATTCTACAATAAATATGTAATCCATCATATCATTTTTAATAAAAGGGCAATATCGGCCCCTTATATCTAACTATAGGTCTAATTCTAGTACAGGTGTCATTTTAGGACAAGAGAGACAGACTCTGCTGTTTCCATGGTGTCTGAAGGGAAAATACACTCTAAATCACAATTCACATTATGATGGGAATGTATAACATCACAGGATTAACAGATATGACTTGATTTAGGTTGGATTCTCGCATAAAGGACATTTGCAGACAATGGTAATATTGCTGAAATGCATTACTAGAATATGATTTCTGTAACATTGCAGGTATCAGTTGCAATCAGAATAATGTTACATTTACAGTTACATTTTAAGCATTTAGCTGAGTTATCTAGAAGGACTTACAGTGACTGCAACATTAGAATAAGCTTCAATTCCTACATCGCCAATATTTACAAGCAATCAAAAATCAGGAGTGCAAAGGTCAGGGCATTAGTGCCATGACAATATTCCTGGGGCCATAGAATAATCACAGATTGTAGCTTTAGTTGTACAAACATTTGTCAGAGGCAGAGCTGCTCTGGAGGCACAAATAATCTCATTGGTTGAGTTAAACCGCAGTGGGCGGAGTCAAAGAACCACATTTTTCTAGCTAAGTAACGTTAGACTGAAGCCCAGTGAAAAAGAGAGGAGGTAGCTAATATTATGAAGCCTAGCGCTCTGCTACTTACTCAAAAAATGCAATCTACCCATACTAAATTATCTAGATTAGCTAGTTAGCCTAGCTGACCTTCCAAGTTCAAATTAGCCATACTAGCCTGTAGCTATCTAGGTAAGCTAGTTAGCTAGAATGCTGACCTTCCAACATCATGAATGCCACGGTCATGAATAAATGAAAGTCATTGCCATTTATATTTTTTTATTTATACTTTGACCAGAGTTCCTTCTTTGCCATTCAAGTTTGCCAGTTAGCTAACTTATGCTGTAACTGCCTCACATTGTCAGTTAAGTTTCTAGTTTGGCACCTTGCTTTTTTTTGGTTCCTACCTATAATACAGTAGTCCTAGAGGCGGAACTAATCTCTGTCGCTCCAGCATTCGTCACGCAAAAAAATGAAACACCTTGCTAGCGAAGCGCCAAAAAAAAGGAAGAATGGCATAAGAGCTTAATTATCAAGCATATATGCACACATATACAGTATATACTAACATAGAAGAAAGAAGACAAGGACAAAGACGAAGCAAGCAAGATTTAGCCCCTCTTAGTAGTAAGCAGCCAACGAGGTATGTTTGAGTTTAAGTTAATTTCTACACGGTTACATATGCTATGAATGTGTTAGCTAACATATGCTACCTGTTGTATAGCTGTAGGGGAATTAAGAATTGTGACTACAAGACATACATACATGCATTTCATTTATTGTCTTTTTTATTTTCTCTTTCAACCCAGTTTTCACGGGTTGGTTCGATATAGGAATAAAGCCCCGTTTTTTAACCATGACCTCGTGCATCGTGTCTATTACTGGAGGGAGCTACATATGCTGCGAAGAACTGTGGTTCTTTGACTTCGCCCACTGATTTCTGCCTCCAGAGCAGCTCTGCCTCAGAGAAATGTTTGTAGAACTAAATCAATATGTCTAACTTTCTGGATAGTAAGTGAATACATTCAGAGGCAGACTTTAGAAATTCTGTTCTTGATGTATAACATTTACAACCTAAAGGACACATTTCCTTTTCAAAATGCATCAAAAATAGGCTCATGTAGTATTTAGTCTGGGGAATTAATATGTGAGTTATGTTTTGGGGTGATGTTTTCTGCTTTAGGGACATCTGAAGCCAGTGGCTTTGTTCTGACAGCTGTTTCTGTTTCGCGGATGTCGGCTCATAGCGGAGAATCCATGTCCCTCGGTTGAACCTGCACCCTGAGTGTCATTTAAAGTAAAAAATAGTTAATTTCATTTTACTTAGTGAAATTACAGCATCGACTCTGTCCTCAAAACGTCAGTGCGAGTGCAGTTTTAACCACAGTCTGATGAGAGGAATGGTCAAAAACACTCCAGCCTGCTCAAATAGAAATTAAACGGCTAAATACTTCCAAAGCTAATTCCACCCAGATAAAGAGCTCCAGCCCTTCCATATAAATATTAAAAAAAAACAGATGATACTACCAAAAAAAAAAAAGATCATTAAACCAAACATACAATCCGATAACGGCAGCGTAAAAAAAAAAAAAAAAAGCTTATAAATGTAAATGTAAAAAAAAAAGAAACATATGAAGAACGTGATTAGTCGAAAATTCCGAGCAGATAATGACATGTGACTTCTGTGAAAATGAAAGAGCTAGTTAATGGAATGGAGGTGCAGCAGATGTGTATCATCACACCGAAGAAAACGTCTGCGCGTGGACAAGTATTTAGGGCCAAAATAATTAGCCTTAAACACCAAAGTAAAAAGTTTAACTTCCTCCCTTCAGGAGCCGGTATAATGACTACATGATATCGTAATTAAAAGATGATTAAAGATTAGGAGTTTCTGTAATTACACCTTTAACTGAGCTAATGGAGCAATCAGAGAAAATTTGAGATTGTGATTTTTTCCCCCACTTTTTTAGCTCCCAGGCAGCATATTTGATATCACGTTTTTTTAATTTATTTTTTTTCTGAGAGGAGAAAAAGAGAGAGTCAGTCTAACTAGAGGTGAAATTCAGGATTATTCACCAAGCCCCTTCAAACGGCATTTCACTTCGGTTTTTTGCACATGTAAATGCTGAAATGACAAAGCAGTTAAACACACGCATACACAGACACACACACACGCACACACACACACACACACACACACACACACACACACACACACACACAACCTAGATCAGGTTGTGGTTGGTCAACATTTTCTGCCTCTCTCTCACTCTCTCTCACACACACACACACACACACACACACACACACACACTTACCTCATGTTCTCTGGGTGTGGATTAGGCCTTGTTGGTTTTAACCTTATAAAGCTCCATGACAGGCTGTTAAAGGCTTTATGTCAGGGTCTGGCCTATAAAACTGTACCTGACAACACATTCACACACACATGCACGCACGCACACATACACACACACACACAGGCAAGGATGCACAAACAAAGACACCAATTAACGTGCATAGGTATGGATGGACACACATACAAGTACATGCAGGCGGGTCTCTCTCTCTCTCTCTCTCACACACACACACACACACACATTCACACTCTCACACAGCAGATGTCATTTTGCGGGAAATGTCATGGTGGAGTACAAAATTGACTGGGCCTTTCCGTTACACACACCCCTCCATCCATGGAGGTGCGTGTGTGTGTGTTTAAGAGCAGTTTTACAACAGCAGGTAGGGTCAGACATTGCAGACAGAAATAGTAATTGGATATCATTTATATGCAAGCGCTTGCACTCGAAACCTGCAAAATTGAAAACCAGTTGGTGGTGAGAGGAAGAGTGATTATAAGACATCAGGAAAATTCATTATCTTGGAGTGTAGGTGTTTGACTGATGTGGATTGTTGAATGCTGATATTATTGGATTGAAATGGACGAAAAATTCCCCCCAAAAATGCTAAGTATTCAGTTTCCCCCCCAGGATTTTATTCTTGTTAGGCTGGAAAAGCCTCTGAAACAGCATTTAGACCATCATTAGACACTAAAACTCTACATTGAAATTCATGCAATACTTATGTGTGGGTTAGCAACTCCTTACAGAGGAACTAAACCCCAAAACCAAATCTGTGTAAAGCCTGACATCTAATGGTAAAAAGCATTTTAACAAAATTGCCATCTCTAATTGGCTGATCTTTGGTGCCAGGTGATGTCACCACCTGTTGTACTCTATAGAAGGTGACATCACTTGGCACTAAAGATCAGCCAATAGCAGATGGCAATTTCAGTAGCATGCTTTTTACCATTAGATGTCAGACTTTACATATATTTGATTTTTGGGGGTTAGTTGCTCTTTAAACAGTGACTAAACCCCAAACCCAAATCTGTGGTGAAGCCTGACATCTAATGGTGAAAAGTACTGTACTGAACTGGCCTTCTGCTATTGGCTGATCTTTGGTGCAAGGTGATGTCACCACCTGTTACTCTATATACGCTGACATCACCTGGCACCAAAGACCAGCCGATAGCAGACGGCCACTTCGGTCCCCTACTTTTCGAGGGGTTTAGTTATTCTTTAAAGTGATAATCCATGAGATTCTTGTTCTTCTTGATTTTGGCGACACCTTTGGTGAGAAGCGGTCATTGCTTTGGTGTACATTCACTGTACACTGTGACTTCTTATATTTCTTCTACCTTCTTATTCTAAACAAACCGCTGTCGTTGCTTCCGTAAACATAAAACGCGTCACTTCCTGCAACAGAGGAAAGAGGGACTCCCTTATAGGTGTTTAGAACAGCAAATGTAAAGGCTTTCATCAACTTGTTATAGTTTGAATCACTATTATATGGTATCAGTCGGTAATAGAAAGCAGCAAAATGGACATTTATTTCTATGAAAAAGTTTCGGAATATTACTTTAAGGCAGGGTGAGGCAGGTTTCGGTATCTGCAAAGAACTATGAATTGAGCAATACAACCGCAGTTTATTATCCACTACATCGGGTTGACTTTGCTTGTAGCCGACAGGGGAACAGGGACATGACAACCTATTCAATCAGTACTCAGCAGTGTGGAAGATTGCATGAAAACCTCAAAACGTAAAACACCCTCCTTCTGCTGTGCATGTAAGCAGGTAATTCAAACTATTCTCCTCATCAAATAAAGGCAATAGTTGAAATTGGTTCTTCCCAAAATGAGAAAATTCACTCTCTGAAATCCTTCACACCCCTGATGCTCTATATTATAAGTACTGAATAATGAACTTAAGGTATTTTGTATATATGTATATAGCGTTTTGGAAATGGAAATTCGTAAATTGTGTGCATGGAAATGTAATATTAGATACAGCACAGAGGGAATGGTGGTTTCTGAGTTTTGCCATGAGGAGGCATTTTACTGTTGTTTTTCTTTAACAGGTTCTGGTCATGGTGTTTGTAGGGCAAGATAGCCATGAAATTAAAACTCGACATTTTACCATTTTTCCAAGGAACACCGCTGGATGCAAAATCAGGCTTTTCTGTTTTTACCAGTAGTGGCTGGCACCTCTTTGCACGAGTGGGACCCCATGAAATCATGCGATTGGGAATAAACTTTTTTTTTTGGGGGGGGTGGGGGATCATTATTGTAGAGGTAATGGCTTTTAGTCACCGTCTAGCACTATAATGTTGAATAAATACAATTAAAACAATTTTAAAATAAGTTAAAGTCATATGTGAAAACCCACATGTGAATTCAAAGCGCATGTGCTTTTGGGAGTCTTTCATATGTGAACAATGGTTTTCACTTTGTAAATCTTTTTCATGTTTTCACCTGCCATCACATATAGCAATATTGCAATAAAACTTAATTTCACATGCAAAGAGACAATTCACAGGTGGAAATGTCATTTTCACTTGGGAAATTTCACATGGTCACATATGAAAACCAACATGTGTCCAAAAAGCACGTGTGCTTTGAGTTCACATGTTGGTTTTCGGTTGGTGACTTTTGTTTAAGGGAAATAAGGATTTTGAATTTGTGGGAGACTGCATGACCCAGTTTACTCTACAACACTGAATACATATAATTAAAACAATTTTTAAGTAAGTTTTGAAAATTACATAATTATTGTAGAGATTTTACTCACTATCTAGTAGCATTATAATACTGAATAAACAGAATTAATAGAATCATTTTGGAAAATATTTTTCAATGCAAAACATTTTCAATGCAAAGTTAACAGATGATGTGAATCCCCCCAACAATGCATTTCACATTGACCCTGAACTTCTGCATTCCCACTTAGTCTGTAGAGGCAAGCTCACATGATTGGATGGAGCGATGATTGGATCTGAAACAGAATTCACCTCTCTTCTGCTCCTGTGATCTCCGACAGCCTGATCAATAACTGAACATGGATCAGCTCTTTCCCAGAGCCAGAGAGCTGTGGGAGAGTCTTCCTCGTGTTCACAAAATCTACAACTAAACTATCCAACATCACAGGCATAAGAAATGTGAATTGTGCTTCTGACTGGATTTTCAATTGAAGCAATGAATTTAGAAAGGGGCGAAGACCCTCTCTCTCATCTTGGCAAACTGGAGGGAGCGCTGGTTGGTTTTAAAGCACATCAATGTAAGATATTAGGATATTATGTTAACAATGTGAGGAAAGAATAGAATAGAAGCTCTCTCTCTCTCTCTCTCTCTCTCTCTCTCACTCACTCACTCTCACACACACACACACACACCATGTATACAATTTTCAGGATGTGTTTATCAGGGATTCCCCTTGATTTTCTCTTTATTTTTTAAGGCAACAAACTTCACAACTTCTACGCTGCAATACAATACCTGCTAACATTGACTTCTGAATATCAGAAAAATTTTACAGCACAATAACAACCTCAACACACACACACACACACACACACACACACACTCTCTCACACACACACACACACACACACAGAAAGACTACTATAGCAGCCTACTGGGAAGGAATAGCTAAAGCCCCGCTGTAATAAAATGATTAGCGATGCAAAAACAGATAAAGAATTGTCTCATCTTCAGGCAGTCTCAAAATTAATAGCCATCATAGCAGATCATGAGCCATTCATCATTATGGGTAAAAGTCAGTCTGGTCCCCAAAAATTATTTTTCTCCTAAAGGGATGATTCAGCACGTCTTCAATAAATCCAATGCAGCCATGGTTGAATTATAGTTGTTTTATTATTTCTAGGATATCCTTTCTTTAATGTAAAACACCTTGGGGTTGAATGAATCTTGTATTCCCCATGCCTCAATTTACAAGTTCCTGCACACTAATAATGCCTCTTAATATAAAGTTATGAACACTTCAAATTCAATCGTAAGATTAAACTCATTTAGAAGAACAACATTCATAATTTTAGGCCACTGCATATGAATTAAAGGTCCCATATTATAGGGATTGAAATGTTCCTCTATTTATACACATATCTGATCAAAGATGTTTAATGACAACATTGTTCAAATTTGATTTTGTTTGAGTGTCTAAATTTAAAGTTGTTGCATTTTCAAAACTCCATCCTTTCCTCCAGGAAACGCATCACAACTGGACTCGGTCCTGATTGGCTCCCTCACTAAAGACTTACTGAAATCCTTCCAATCAGACCATTTAAACTGGAAAGCCTCCACTCAGCAGGTTTTTTCCTCATTTGAATGAGAGGAGCTGCTGCTGCTGGCCAATTGGGGTCCAGTATTCTGAGGGCTTAGTCTTCAAATCAATTTAACTAATTCAATTCAACTTTTAACTAAACTACACTTATTTGTAAAACATCACACATGATATTATTAGTATCCTGAGCCAGAATATATTTGAAAACACAATCATGAAAACTGAATCATATGGGACCTTTAAAGTCACTGTGCAGCTCTGAATCCTGTAATACCTCCACATAACCAGCAGGTAATGCTAGTACATCAAATGTAAAACATCACACATCAAGTCGAGGTGAGATCAAACATGATCCTAAGACCTTTCTAGAAAAGTGATACCAGAAAACGGCATCTCAGCTGGGAAAGACGCACAGACAAACTCATTAAAACCACTTGATCAATTCATACACTTTAGTGGAAAGTGGTAATAAAATCTTAATATGCCTCACAAACAGGGTTCCAAATGGAATCGGCAGACTCCTTCAGTGAAACCAATTGGAATTCAATTGAGTCTATTTGACACTCAAACTTTATTTTCACCTCCCAGAACGGGCTGGATACTCCCCGTTTTTGTTTTTTGCTTTTAGGACTCAAACTATGCAGCGTGAGTGAGGAAACCACTCCAACCGCTTACAAGATTGAATTTTATGTTTTACCACGGTTTGGCAGATGCTCCTTGTATCGCCTACAGGTAGGAAGACAAGCAAATGAACTCTTGATGTCAGCGTTTTTCTTGACAGTCACTTCAGCGCTTTTGTCTGCCGGAGAACAACTGGGTGTATCGTCACATGAATCAAAAACAATTCACAATATGTTTGACTCAGATTGCGGCTTGTATGAGTGGCGATCTTTCAGTGTGGCTCTCTCCTTGACTGTCATGGGCAGAATACATACATCGCTCTGCTTATGGTGTGTGTGTGTGTGTGTGTGTGTGTCCCTAATCTCCAAGGAATGACATTAGATGAGTTTAGCTGTTTGTGTTTTCAGGTGCAGCTCCTGAGAGGCCCTTTACTTTGTCAATTAGTCGGTGTGTGTGTGTGTGTGTGTGTGTGGTTGTGTATGTGTGTGTGTGTGTGTGTGTGTGTGTGTGTGTGTGTGTGTGTATGTGGCGGCAAGAGGCGAGAAATTAGAGCGCGGAGAGACGAGGAGCAAAGATATTTTTTAATTTTCCACTTCCACTCACCTCGTGTATGTGTGTGTGTGTGTGTGTGTGTGTGTGTTTTGACCACCAGGGAAATGTGCGTTAACAGGTTCTAAAGAGCGCCGATCCCCAGCTAAAGCATTAATGTGAGAACTTAATTAAGGCGACAGTAAGGAAAGCTATTATAGGTAAGCTGTTAGAAATTAACCAGTCAATCTAACCGCGTCTAAATTGAATTTTTGCTGAAGCGTCCGGCGTTCGACTCATCGCATCCCATCTCCTCTTGCTACCCCTGACCCCCTGGGTTCAATTTAGGTGTGTGTGTGTGTGTGTGTGTGTGTGTGTGTGTGAGTGTGTGTGGTATGTGTGTGTGTGTGTGCGTGCGTGCGCGCACGAGTGCAACATAAAGATGTACACTTTTATATTAGCAACAATACAGAACTCAATTAAGAAACCGCTTTGGCAATCCAATTAAAAGTCTTTGGACAATTCTCGCTCTTCGCTCCTCTCCCTCCCCCCCTCCTCCGCCCCTTTACTAATAATGAAACAACACACACGCATGCACACACACACACACACACACACGCAAGCACACACTCTCCCTTCACTTTGTCTTAATAATGAAACAACTTAAAAACACACCAGGGTTTTAAATGAAGGTTTTAAAAGGTTGCAGCTTTGTTCCTCTCCCTCGCTCTATCTCTCTCTCGCTCTTTTCCTATTACTTTTTTCCCCCCATTGTCTTCACAGCAAAAAAGGGCAAGCAATCGACTGAACATATTGACTCACGGATTGAAATGAAATCGCCGCCGCTTGAACAGGTGTCAGAGGAAAGAGAGGAGAAGCCTCGTCTCGTCTTAATCTGGCGATTAGATTAAAGACTAAATTAGCCGAACTGGCCCTTTAATAAAGCGGGAGGGGGGGTGGGGGTGGGGGGGGGGGTTTGTTAGCGGACGCCTCGTTAATTCCCTTCGTTTCCACGGCCACCGGAGACACGACGCTCGGCGGCCATCCGTCTCCCGTGGCAACCCCTGAGCGCTCTCAGATCAATTTTGTATCCCATAATAACATGTGCGTGCGGGCCGGGCCGTGGGCGTAATTACCTGGTGCGTCTCCGTGGTAACATAGAAAAGGCTTTTATTAAATTAGCCCAGTGGGTCGGCGTTTATAGAGGAGCGTCCAGAGAGACAGAGAGGCTGGTTATACAGTGGAGCGCAGAGACAAAGTCAGCCCGCATTCATCATCTCACATGGAAGGGAGGCTTATTAAATTAGCCAAGAGAGTCACTGTTTATGGAGAAATGCCCAGAGACTGGCAGAGTTTTCTATATGCAACCCACTCAGAAAAAGAGCACGAACTCTGAAAATGCAGATTATGTGTTTTTTTTGGGGGTTTTTTTACGATTCACAGCACAATTTTGTTTATACAGGCCGTTTTCACGTGTTTCTCAAGTGAAAAGCTAGGTTAAGTTTAAGGTAAGATTAAGTGTAAAGTAAGGTAAGATAAGATACGATTGCGCTTCATTGATCCCCTTGGGGAAATTCAGGTGCCACAGCAGCAATAGGCGGACAATGGCGAGGAAGTCAAGTATGTGTCAAGTACAAGGTAATAAAAGAAAATAGGTACCAAAATAAAATAAAGGTAATGTACATGATTTTAAGTCACTAAAACAACTTAGGGAAGGTTAGGGAAAGGTTTTGAATCGTGGTTAAATAAGAGAAAGTTTTGTGGGAAATGAAAACTTGTTGTCATGAGTTGGGAATTGAACCTGGGTCGTTGTTGTTGAAGGTAAATTTATCCACCCATCCAACCTCCACACCTTTACTTTCCACCACTCTATTTCAACGTCAAACTACTTTCTGTTTCTCGTCGCGTCTCCTCCATGTAATCCTTTCCTTCTGGGGAAACATATTTCTCTCACTTCTCACTTGTGCGTATAGCATATTGCTTGCATTTTAAGACATCGTGCCCGTTTCATGAAATTGCATGAGACCAGGCTGGTTTATGGCACAGCAGGTAGTTTCACAGGTAAAAGAAGTTGGTTGAGAATGTTCTTCAAAAATGTGATTGTGTAGTTTGGTCAAATTAACCTGGAGAAGTGGGTCTCATGCCAGAAATGTTTCGATAGTCTGGCCTTGGCCAACACAGAAACCTCATCAGAGAGCAGCTGGAGCACTATTATCTCTTCTCTTTCTGCTTTATTAGACAGGGGTACTTTGTGTTTCTGAGAGTAGAGTATGAGCAGCTTTTGTCAGACTTAATTATAATACAGCGTGTCTGAAAAGTCTGGAATCATATTGGAAACTGACAAAACAACCCTGCTTGTCAATAGTGGGATCCAGACCTCCATTCAAACAGCAGAAACCCTGGAGCCATCCTGACTACTAGTGTGTGTGGGGAAAACATGCAGAACTGTTATCTGGTTATCACTGTTATCACTAAGATTAGCCGGTGCACTTTTTGAACACACTGTATAGTTTTACAACTAAAGTTGGTTAAAACAGAGAGGTTATTTTTTAGTTTTGTATGTACATTACTGTGCAAAAGTCTTAGGCACAGTCTTAGGCGAAGATGCTTTCAAAAATAATGAAATGAAAAGATTCTAAATATAAAAAAAAAAAAAATACTATAAAGAGCAGTCTACTGACACACTAATGCAGCAAACAAGTACAAGCACAGTACTGTATGTATGTATGGATGGAAGGATGGATGGATGGATGGATGGATGGATGGGTGGATGGATGGATGGATGTCTGAATGGAGTTCAGAGATGATTCATTGGTGAAGTTAGTTTGTTTATTAATGTTTTTTTTGTTTTTTTTGTTCATTTAGGACAGAGTTCTTTATTGATGTTGATTGTAATGTAAAGGCAATTGTGCAACTGGACCATATTAAACCAATAAGTATATAGAAGAAAACAATGTTTCTTAGTAATTTAGAAATGTAATGAAGATTTTCTTTTGTTTGTTTATTTGCTTAGGTTGATGAGTTATCTCTTATTTTTGGCCATGCTGAAAGCTAATGATAAACAAGATTATTATACTTACAGGTTAGATAATTCTCTCTCTCCCTTTCTCACCCATCACTATTCATATTCCTTCTGCAGATGCAGCCAGTTAAATCAAAGTTTAATTAAAATGGTAAATGAAGGTACCTCACATTTGTCTCACCATTCCACGGCAGTAACTAGACTTTATTTCCCTTTTAGTATCTTTTTGGTTCATTTTGTCACTCATAATTCAACATAAAAACTGAATTGTAGGGTACAAATGAAGCTTTTAAGGACTTCGATGCAGATTATAAATAAGGGAGTACCGCATTAACATCAACTCCTATACAGTACACATGCCTAACGCACATACACAAAAGGGCCCTTAATGAATGATCTGTAATGTAGGCAGTTCTGTTCGCAGTTAACGTTAGGTAATGTGGAAATTTAAAATGGTGATGCTGCAGTTGGTCAAATTAAACTGGAGAAGTGAGTCTCAAGATGTCTGTCGTCGTGCGACCGATGTTGCCAACGAGGAAACATTGACGCAGAGGGACTGGGGCATGAGGACAATTTCTGTTTTTTTTTCTTTTGAACATTATTTTCATGGCATTTCTGCTTTATTGGGCACAATATTTTGTGGCGAGGGAAAGGAAACAATAGAGTGAAGGAGAGAAAGCTTTGAACCGCATTCGGATTTTGTGAAATATTTAACATTTTGGGAGTGTAATTATGGGTTTAAAAATGTGATTTAGGTATTTTAGTTTTTAGTCACAGACACAGACCTCTCAATTCCTAACAACTCTTTGCTGCAGCTCTAAGCGCAGCTCTAAGGTTAACTAAGGTCATTTTGAGAATGAAATCAAGCTATTTTTAAGCGAGCCACTACTTAAAGTGTTGATGAAAATCCCAAAATCCCAAAGCCTTAGAAAGGAAGACTTCAGTTTTCCAAGCTAAAGAGAAAATGACAATGTACACGGAAAACCGCAAGGAGACGGTGTGTCTGAATCTTCTGACCCCTAGACCAGTGGTTCTCAACGTCGGGTCCCGGGACCACCAGGGGTCCTTGAAGGGGTTCCAGGGGGTCCCCAGCAAATTGATGAATTGTTAAACTTCAACCTTATTTAATTTACAAGAAGTTAACACAATTAGAGAATGTAGAAGAATTACTATTTTGATCATAGTATCACTGTTATCTCTATTCCTACAATACAGATAGTCATGGAATTCTGGACAAAATCATATCTAACAATAAAAATATTCTCAGATTTGGCTCTGAGAGACAAAATCTCATCAAATGAGGGTCCATGGCCCTAATGTGGACTAAATTAGGGGTCCTTCATATGAAAAAGGTTGAGAATCACTACCCTAGACGATCCACCAACATTGCAACATGGAACGTCAGGACCATGCATGCAGGAGGAAAGACAGCACTACTTATAGTAGTGCAATGTGTTGGGATAGGTCATTCTTTTTTGGGTGGGCAAAGTTGTCCAGCAGCATGATTGGCTGTCGATTGACCAATCAGAGACCATACTCCCACTGCGTATCTCTCTGTGTAGCCTTGTTTGTTGTCTGTCTTGCCAGCTCTGTGCCTATAAATGAATACAGAAAGTAACCTCTTTATTGTGCCAGGAGTTCAGATTCCTGATTGAAGCCACTGACAGAAAAGAAAACGTGAGTGGGGAGAGCAATTATTTTAAAGAAACCGACATTGATGCATGACTCAACTTGAGTTACTCACCCGTAACTCAAGTAAATACCAAAAAAACACCACAAACAAGCTAAAGTCTGGCTGTCGTTGCTGCATCTTTGCTGTGAGAATGCACACACCTGAACGCTGCAGTATTGTAGTATTGTATTCTGTAGTATTATAGCATCTTCCCATTTTAAAGCGATTGCCGGTTATAGGCTTATAAATTAACTGTGGAGAGACATTCAAGGGGAGCTGTGTGTGGCTTAGTGTGTGTGTGTGCGATTTTCGAGAGTGAGTTTGTCTATGTTTTTCTTACAAAAGTTCTTAGAACAAAGAAGAAAAACAGAGTGCTACAAAAATGGTGCACAAAGTCAAAAAACTTCCAAAAAGGTGCTCTTTGGTTTGGAGTACGCAACTGAATGAAACAAAAGTCCAAGGCACTCTTGTTGATTTTTTTGAAGTTTTGAACATGAATTGTTTGAAGCTCCCTGATGAAGGCCAATGCTGAAACGTGTTGGAGTGTTGTAAGTGTTTTTTAAATGTCCCATGAATGAGCCCATGACATTAAGGCTTTTTTTTTATTTTGCAAAGAAGAGTGCCTTGGATTTTCTTTTGTTCAGTAAAATATAATATATATACTTGGGTTTGATACTTTTAGCTATTATATTGGTCAGCTTCACAGACAAAACAGATGGCGATTGTGAAACTAGAACTAAGCTAGTTTTTACTTTTCGCCATTATATCATTAGATCAGTCTAACCCCACTATAAAACAGGGCTTCTACCACTTTTTCAGTTAAACTTCAGCGTCTCATCCTGGGACCCAAGTTCATTAAGACATCTTGAAATAAAATATACTATGGCTGCCATGTGAAGTAAAATATCTTAAAATGCATTGTGTTTAAATTCAAGGCCTTGAAAGGCCAAAAATACAGTAAAAGATTGTCTTTAGGTGTTAAATAAAGAGTTTTGGGGGTCTTAAGAATGCCATTAGTGAGATAAGAAGGGTTGCATTCCGAAACACTAAATATGTTGCTACCTCAAAACTTTTTCAGTCAGTACTTCAAAAACTAACTTTAAGAGTAAACCATAACATTTATGTCAAGTGGCATGTCACTTTTTTCAAATAGTGCAGATCTCAGTTGGAACAAACGTCTTCATATCAATCCAGTCACACTGAATCTTATGTTGATAGGTCTACTTTTTTTTTTTTTTTAAATGTACTTTTCATGTTTTATTTTAGTTTAGTTTAGTAGTCATCTTAGGACTGGAATTTGAAGTTTTTTAAGAAGGCTTAAATTGAACTTGCTGAAGCCTGTAGATGCTGTGGTGTATGCTGTGTTACTGCCTACAAGCTACTGGCCTGTGTGTGTGTGTGTGTGTGTGAGAGAGACAGAGAAAGAGTGAGAGAGTGTGTCTGTGTGTGTGTGTGTGTATGTGTGTGTGTGTGTGTGTGTGTGTAAGCAAGCGAATACGTCTGGCTGTGTGTCCTCTCTCTGTGCTACAACAATAGATCAACAGCTTTGACCGAGTCAATTTGCTGTGCTCTCCCAACAATTTATCTGTTCCATTTTGACATGCAGGTAATTCACTCTGACAACTCAGCGATGGCATGCAGAACTGGTCTGGGTATGTCTGTGTGTGAGTGTGTGCGAGTGTGTCTGTCAGTGTGTGATGAGCCTAATGGGCCATGTGAGTTATTTATATGCATCGCAGTCGGCGATTGAGACGTACAAATGGACTCGGCGTTGATTTTCAACCACTGCGCACTGCTGTCACCCTCTCATTGCCTTGATTAAGGCTGTCATGTCTACTGGTTGACTGATTAATGCTGTCACCAGGCCTCAGCTCCCAGCACACTTCTGCACTCTGACTAAAACATGCTGCTTTATTAGCATAAGGGAACTTCTTTATGGTGCTATATCATGCTATATGAAACTATTTTAGTGCTATATTCCACTTTTGATAATAAATGTTTGGTGTACAGTATATACAACCTTCGTTGGTACCTTTACGTTTTGGCGCTATATAAAACTTTTATTGTTAACTTTTTGGTGACATAAACAAACCTTTTTTTCTATATAAAACCATTATTGGTAACCTTTTGGTGCTATATAAAACCTTTGTTGTTAACCTTTTTGGTGCTATAGAAAACTTTTATTGTTAACTTTTTGGTGCTATAGAAAAGCTTTATTAGTAACTTTTTTGGTGCTATAGAAAACCTTTGTTGTTAACTTTTTGGTGCTATAGAAAACCTTTATTGGTAACTTTTTTGGTGCTATAGAAAACCTTTATTGGTAACTTTTTTGGTGCTATAGAAAACCTTTGTTGTTAACTTTTTGGTGCTATAGAAAACCTTTATTGATAACTTTTTTGGTGCTATAGAAAACCTTTGTTGTTAACTTTTTGGTGCTATAGAAAACCCTTTGTTGTTAACTTTTTTGGTGCTATAGAAAACCGTTGTTAACTTTTTTGGTGCTATATAAAACATTTGTTAATTTTTTGGTGCTACATAAAACTTTTGCTGGTAACTTTTTGTGCTATGTCTTCTTTGATAACATTTGAGGGCAACTTTTTGATGCTATATGGAAACGTTAGTAAGTTTTTGATACTATATAAAAACGTTGTTGATAAGTTTTCGGTGCTACTTGCATCCTTTGTTGGTAACATTTTGCTGCTATTTAAAACTGGCTGACTTATCATTTTGCCAATTTGCCCATTGATAGTGATTTACCCATAGATGTAATTTGGATAGATGCAACATTTACAGGCAAAAATTAGACTATTGCAACCCATTCTGGAGGCTTACTCCAGGTCTAAAACATTGCTGGACCTCGTTCAAGAAAATAAACGAAATATTATGAGCCATCTTGGAATTGAACATTCTTTGGGTGGTTGGACAAAGCTCTTATGTGTTCACCCTAAGAGGTTAATATTGGACTGGCATTTTTTATTCGATGTGTAGGCAGTTGCTTTCACACCAATCCAGCCAAATAGCATGTTCCAGAGTTCTATCTGTGTCAGTGGGAAATAGCTACAGATGAAGGGATAATTGGTTGACCTGAGAAAGTGTATATTTAACTTTGAGAGAGTTTGAATCGTATGGTGTTGAATGGTTTAACTGGCTCACTGTCTCGCACTGACATATGTGTTGTTAAGGCAAAGTATTTAAGTGCTTTGGAATGTGTGTTGAGTTTGTCCTGGCTTGGTGTCAGTATGAGTCAACCCGCCAGTTTAACCGTTTGCATCATTCACAGCGGAGCGGCTCTGTTTAATCGTTGCATGTTTTTGGCTGGCAGGTGGAGTTTGTCATGCTGACTCATAGCGCAGTATGTGGGGAGAACACATGGAGATGAAACAGCTTGAGTTCTTCAAGACAAATTCATTTTAGGCCATTAACTTTTTTTGTTTGAAAGTAAGCTGATCCATTTCAGCAAAGGTATGCTTTTAGGTTCTGACCCAACCAGAAAACAAATGTCCATAACTGCAAGTCATTAAACCCTGGTGTACCTGCTTTGTAGCAAGATAATACTTTCAAACCGGTTGCGTATACTGAATGTGTATCATCACTACCGGCTCTTTAAATGAAAGACTGCCAAAGAGGAATTCATTACAGTAAAAGGCAAAAGTTATGGTAGTTTATTGATTTCATCTATTACATCCTATTCAGTCATGAATGGGAGATGGAGAGCAGAGACAGCTGAAATTAAGAGTTGAAAAAACAGGGGGCTTCAACTCTATATGGAGGAATATGATACAAATGTTTTGCACACTCATAATTATGTTACTTTTATGCTCTCAATCCAGTTCTAGTAGAATGTAGTTGTGAGCATAAGCAAAAACAGAAACCTAAAACCCTGAAAACATAAACCTGTGACGCCAAGATACCAAAATCGTTCATATTAATACATTCATATGAGCTTCATTCATTTCATTTTAGCAGTTTTGTAACCTGTTTGGTAATTTGGTATTCTTTAGTAATTAAAGATGGGTAGTATTATACACAGGGATTTGAGGAGGGATGGAAAGAGACTGCATCTTCCTTGATAACACAAAATTATTAACTACCTTTAACTACCTCCTCCTTTTTGACTAAGATTGTTTGGCAAATATGAAGGAAAATGACAACCTGCCTGCACATCCCCTTTGTTAATTATAGATTTGAGGGGAAATGACTGTGTGTGTGTGTGTGTGTGTGTGTGTGTGTGTGTGTGTGTGTTTGGGGAGGGGGGTTAACCTAAAAATCATCTTCTAAATAAAGACCTTTTTTTTTTTAAACCACATTTCCTGTTGTATTCTTCAGTTGTGTTTCCTTATTTTAATACGGTGTGTTTTTAAGTTATGAGTTTTAGTAGTAGTAGCTATAGTAATAGTAGTAGCAGTTGTAGCAGGACTGGTAGCAGTAGTTGTAGCAGTTATAACAGTATAGTAGTAGCAATAGTAGCAGGAATAAAAATAAATAAATAAAATGTAGGCCTATTTTTTATAGCACTTTTCAAAACAAAGTGCTTCACAAAGTCAATAAAGTGCTTTCATGAATCATTGAAAGAGAGGACAAAGCAAAGCAGAAATAGCATAAAACGAACACACACATTTGAAAGAAAAAACAAATTAAGATTAATTCTCTTGGACCCAAATCTGAGAATATTTTCATTGTTAGATATGATTTTGGCCATTCCATTCCATCTGCATTGTAGGTAGAGAGATAACAGTGAAACTAGGATCAAAATAGTCATTCTTCTACATTCTCTACAGTGTTAACTTCTTGTAAATGAAATAATGGTGAAGTTTAACAGCTCAGTTTGCTGGGGACCCCCTGGAACCCTCCCCAAGGTTGCCTGGTGGTCCCTGGACCCCACGTTGAGAACCACTGTTTTAGCTGGCTGGCTTAACACAGGCTGATCGGTGGCCAAGATCACCCTTAAGTGTGTTAATGGAGTTTGGAGGGCCAAAAAGTAGTAATCGTAGTAGTAGTAATAGTAGTAGTAATAGAATGATGTATTGTTGCTGTTCAACTTGAATAATGGCCCATTGATATTCCATATATTAAAGTGATGAGAGCTGCAATATCTGAGTATATAAAACATGAGCTTCAAACAGAATGTATTTAGATTTTCTAATTATATATTCCTTATGGTACACATGTTTTATGCCCTTGTTTCCCCTAAGCGAAAAACGACTGCAATCTTGAGGTTTAATAAATAAATAATAAAAAAATAAAAAAATCAAAGAAATGCCCCCGGTGATTTGATTGGTGACCGGGTTACTGTATGCCCATATTTGGGCAAAGCAGTTGAATTGGTTGGTAGGGCAGCCAATGGGCGTGTCATAGTATTTTACCAAGTGCAGTGATTGGTTGTTTTTTGGAAACGGGCTCCTCCTTTCTCCCTCATCTCTTAGAAACACAGCAACCAATCGCATTTATCCCGCATTCTCTCTCTTTGTCTCTCATTCGCTCTCTCTCACACACACACACACATTCCTCTCATTCTTTGTTTATATTTCTCCCTCACACACACACGCACTGATGAAAAACCTGTCATACATACTACAACATCTCTGTTAGTATGTATGAAGAGTAGACAGAGGGTTGAGCATTAATCAGTGAATCTAAGTCAGCATAGATTCTTCACACGCATAGTAATACAAATGTGTGTGTGTGTGTGTGTGTGTGTGTGTGTGTGTGTGTGTGTGTGTGTGTGTGTAAGTAGCTACGTGTTAACCATTTCAAATGCACAGCATCTGATGTGAAATACCCCTAATGGTGACTGTAATGAGCTAAATGAACAATCTAAATCATCACATTTGCTGCTTCTCTTCTCTTCTCTTTTTTTTTTCAATCATTTGTGTAAAGCATATTCAGCGGCTTCTTTTGCATGAAATGTGCGCCGTAAAATTTTATTTGGTTTTCGTCACCAGCCAAGATCTATTGCAAGACATCTTAGCGTCTTACTCTCAAGAGGCAAACACTTCATACTTAAGTAGCATCTCCATACTCCAAAGAGTTATGTTCTTGTTAAGGAGAGTCGGGTAGTTTCCCTTGCTGCTCCAGGTGATAAAATACTGTATGTTCACAATGAAAAATGTTCCGTAACTCTTGTAGTAAAACAAGCCGGTCGAAGTCAATAAAAGTATAATAAAAGTGGTTTACAAGTCAGAGCGAAACAAAATGCCTCATATTCTTGGATTTATGTGCTTTTTTTTTGTCAGTATATTTATGTGATGTTTCATAGCAGAGAGTGAAAGGGAAGACAGGAGAGGAGATGATATTCAACATGGGTTATGAGTTGCAATCAAACCCACAAGTGTTACCCACAATATTAGTGTCACCTAGCGGCTAGGAAGAGATACAACTCATAACTCCTGTTGAAGTGTCCTTGAGCAAGTCCGGCAAGTCCCTTGGGGTCCGAGGACCACCAGGGGTCCTTGAGGGGGTTCCAGGGGGTCTGCAGCAAATTGATGAAGTGTTAAACTTCTTCATTATTTCATTTACAAGAAGTTAACACCATTAGAGAATGTAAAATAATGACTATATTGATCATAGTTTTACTGTTATCTCTCTACCTACAATACAGATAGTGATGGGATTCTGGAAAAAATCATATCTAACAATGAAAATATTCTCAGATTTGGGTCAGAGAGACAAAATCCATGGCCCTAATGTGTACTAAATTAAGGGTCCTTGATATGAAAATGGTTGAGAATCACTGATATAGACAATTAACCAACAAATTAACCAGCCAACATTCTTGAGTCTCCTCAAAATCCTTCTTCACACTGCTTGAGCTGCACTTTAAATGGTTAGCCTATGCGTGTGTCAAATGCTGTTGCTTCTCAGCTCCTTGGGAAAGATATAGGTAGACCATTTAAGTGCTAATCCACTAATAGATATACTGTAAGTGAATAATCCACTAGGCTACCATAATGACAATAATAGATGCAAGTCTATAGATTTTGAGTCACCGTAATGAGGGTGATAGATAGTGTAGGGAGCCGAAGTTGTAATTTCTGTCAACCCTTTAGTTGACTTTACCCCATGTCACTGTATACAAGGTCATATAAGCAAGCTAAAAAGCATATGACTTTGATTTTGAAATATGTTGTTGTAAGCATCAACACATCTTGTTCAGTTAACATGAACAACAAAATGAGTTACTGAACTACACTATCCAGCAGGCTTTTAGCTAGTTGGAATGTTCCATCTCCTGCAAAGGGAACAAACTACGGTAGCTAACTAGCTACCTGCAGCTTCACAGCTACAGTGAATATGTCGACAGTTACTATCATGAGCCTGAACTCAGACTTTAGCGAAGTCCCAAACTGTGTGCCGAGAAGTGAATCTCCACACCATTTGTTGCTTTGTTTATTTGCAGAAGACATACTAATTTGCAGTCAATGGAAAATCGCGTTAGCACTTAGCTGCTAGTCAACCACAGGAAGGCTTTGGCCTACACTTCCAGTTCAGCTCCATATATCGCTTTTGAGTCACTGTGACAGTAATAGACATGATTATATTGATATTAATTTACCATAGTGATGCTAATAGACATGAATAGATTGATCTGTAGTTACCGTACTGATGCTGAAAGACATGAATAGGCTAAATCCGTTCTGAGTTACCACAACGACGAAAATCTGTGCAAATCTTTCAATTTGACATATCTTTTAAAATTATAAAAAAAGAAAAAAATATTAGGATTAGCTTTAGGTGAGGGTAAGAGTTAATGTTATGAGTTAGGAAATGAATGTAGCCAATGGAAGGTCCTTAGATGTGTAGTAATACAAATGTGTGTGTGCACCCCACTGTGTTCCCTGCGCTTCAGCCTGCCTCTCCTTGTCGATCTGTAGAATATTGACAGACACTGATCGATACACTTACATTACAAAGACACTAATACATTTCAAAAATATCTCTCTTTCTCACAATCTCTTTCCTCACTCTCTTTGACACTCTTTGTTTTTCTATCAGTTCATCTCTAGGTGTGATCCTTCGATCTGCCCGTTCCCCCCGCCAGGCCCCGGGGGTCCAGTAACACACACATTCAAACACATGCACACACATGCACACACACACAAAAACTCTCACCGCCACCTCTATCCAAAAAACACATACGAACACGAAAACACACACACATACAAAATCTGTTTCTCTCTCTCCATGCAAAACACACACACACACACACACACACACGTCTCTCTCTCTCTCTCTCTCTCTCTCTTTCTTTCTCTCTCTCTCTCTCTCTCTCTCTCTCTCGCTCTCTCTCTCTCTCACACACACACGCACTCACACACAACTGCTGTAAAAAGCAATGGGGACAAAGGAGGTGACTGCATTGAGGCCACCCAATGAAAAGTAATTTAAAAAAAAACAGATTGAGTCAGAAAGAAAGACAGAGAAAACAGAGGGACACAGAGAGAGAAAAAAAACAAAAATACAGAGGAAGGATAGCAAGATCTAAACAGTTTGTATTTAGTGTGTGTTTGTGTGTGAATGAGAGAGGCAGAGATCCTTGGCAGTGAGTGAGATGAGTCTTGTCTACCCAATCCAAAATATAGCTGTTTGATCATTAGTCCAAACTTCTGTTCCACTCTGCCTTAATAGTGACAGTCTTAAAAACATATCAAACTGTAGCTTGTTTTTGCCTTTATTTCCTAATATTGAAACTGGATTTTCTTCATTAGCGTTTTAATTGTTTTGGCATGAAATGTTCATACTAGGATTAGACCGATGTATCAGGTTGCCGATATCAGAATATTATTAGAAGTCACTTGTGGTTCACCTCTGATATGCTGCTAACCCACCTAAAATGATTTCATTATGGCTTTCAATAGAGAGTTTTAGTGTCCCATGATGGTCTAAATGCTGTTTCAGAGGCTTTTTCACCCTGACAGGAATACAATTCTGGGGGAAACACACAGAATGTTTCCGAATTTTTTTGGCATGCAAATGGTCATATTTAATGGACTGTTCTCATCGTGTGGCGACACAATTTAACAGCAAGCCAAACTCCATCCAACAAATGAGTCAGGGATATTTAAAGGCCAGAACATTTAAAGATATTGATTGTTGGGGCAAAAGCTTCACATGACTCACATGGTTTGACACCCCTGTTGTACATACTTAAAAAATGAAAAAGGTTGAGTTTGTCACATGTATGGGGAAGATGAACCAATAAAAAGGAATACACAAATAAGGATCTTCCGCTCTCTCTCCATTTGCAGTGTCCTCTCTTTCTCTCTTCCTCTTTCTCGCAGTGTTGTTTTACCTCCGAGCGAACATTATCCTTGGCCGACCGTGTGTGTGTATGTTTGTGTGTGTGTGTGTGTGTGTAGTTCAAAGGCAGCAGCAGTCAAAGGCCTCCTGCCGAGTGTGTCAAACTAAAAAATCTCTCTGAACTCCGAATTAACGGCATCTCCCTATTGCCCCTCTTTCCTCTGCTCTGCACCTCCGCTCCTCCTCTCCTCTATTCTCCTTTCCCACAATTCCCCTGTCCTTTCTTCTGTCCTCTCTTTTATTCCCCTGTCCTCTATTCTCCTCTGTTCCTCTCATTTCCTCTCCTCTCCCGTTTTTCCTGTCTTTTCTCCCTTTCTCCTCTCCTCTCCTCGACTATCCTTTCCCACAATTCCCTTGTCTTTTCTTCTGCCCTCTCCTTGTTTTTTCCTCTCCTCTCTCTCTCATCCTTTCCTCTCCTCCTCTCCCCCTTTCCTTTCCTTTCCTCCCCCCTCTCCTCTCCTCTCCTTTCTCTTTGCTCACTTTCTCTCCTTTCTCTCAAGTTCTCCTTTCCCTTCGTCCTTTCCACTTTCCCCTCTCTCTCCTCTTTTTTGACCAATCTCTTCCCTCCCCTCCCTCCCCCTTTCCCATTCTCCTTCTCTTTCTCCATTTCCTTTTTTGTTACCTCTCTCCCTCTATCTTCTTCTCTTCTCTATTCTTCCTTCTTTCTCTTTCTTGTTCTATCTCTCTCTTCCCCTCTCTCCTGTATTTTGCATTCTTTTTTTAGTTTCAACCTCCCTCATTCTTTTCTCTCCTCCCCTCCTCTCATTTTCTTTCCTCCCTCTCACTTTCCTCTCCATCTTCCTTCTCTTTATATCAACCTCTCTCTCTCTCTCCCTATATCTCTCTCCCATTCTCTCTCACTCTGTCTCTCCCCCTCTCTTTCTCTCTCCACCTCTCCCCTCATTTTAACCACCCTCTCTTCGTTAACTCTTCTTTGACTCCCTCGTTCACTTTTTTATTTTGTTGCCATGACGACTTGTCCTTGCATGTCCTCCCTCTCTCGCTCTCACTTCTTTTTTCATGTCAGCCAGTCATGTAAGATGTTAGAGCGAACACAGAGGACGTGCGACAGGTGAGAGACTCAGATGCTCAAAGATGAAGATGAGGAGAGAGAGAGAGAGAGAGAAAGGCAGGGAGGAATAGAAGAAAGGGGACAGGGGCGTGAGAGAGAGACATAGGGAGAGAACAGGAGAGAGAGGAGACAGACAGATAAATGGCAAAAAGGGTAACGCTAGAGAGAGGGGGAGGGAGAGAGAGGAATCTTTATTTTCTGAGGATATAATTATTCTGTAAGGGTCATACTTTCAAGGAATATATATATATAAAAAAATTGTATATTGATAGATTGAAGAATCATGAATGTTGGCGGTTGACCTCTATTCCCCTATGGAGGTGTTACATGGTCAAAAAAGTGATTTGGGCCTCCTAAAACAGCACCGTAGCCACATAGAAGGACCCAGGCTCCATTCACACTGCAGCCGGAAGTGATTCCGATTTTTTCCCTCCCATGTGACTCAGATCTGATGTTTTCTAATCAGTGTGGATATGTGGTGAAACATTGTGATGATTACTAATGTAAATCTTAAGTCAATCACCTGAGACAGTTGTCATAATTTTCCATAAATGTAGTATAGGTACAAAAATGGATGTGACGTCTTTTGTTATTTTTAATCAGATCAAGTCAACTTTGCTCGAGTCCCAAGTCAGTCTCAAGTCTTGAGGCACAAGTCTCAAGTCTAAATGTAGAACAGCAAGTCAGGTCAAGAGTCCAGTATCAATTTAATATCTTAAAGAAAACTAAATATCTAGGACTTTCCAATGCAATATGGTTTTAATAGGATAAAAAATTGGTAAGAGCATCATGAGTTTGATTTCTATAATCAGTTTCAACTTCAATAAATTCAATCATTCCATACAAATTCAGAAAACAGAATTTAAATTCAGTCGTCTGCTGGAACAAATCTCATCACTTTCAATCTAAGTAATTTACACAAACACAATATCTCAAGTCAAGACTTTAGAAACCTTTTCAAGTCATCAAAGTACAAGTCAGAGTCAAGTCCCAAGTCACCAGAACCCAAGTCAACTCTCAAGTATATCTCTTCATGCATCAAGTAAAGTCTCAAGCAATTAAGATCATGACGCGAGTATGACTTGTATCGGAATGGTTTACATCCTAGAATACATATGAACAATCATCCAACCAATTAAATACAAACAGGAATTTGGAATTGAGCATGTGGGCCTGTGGTGTGAGTGTAGTCAAAGGTCCAGACCTTGCTAATGTCTTTCCTGTTTATTTGGATATTGTCAGTAAACTGCAAGCACTGGCAAAGCCCGTAATGCAGCCTTTAGCTTGCTAGCTTGCTAACAGGTATGGCAAGCTGGCATAGCTAAAACTTATTTAAAAAACAAATTGCACAAAATGTAAATCACTTACAGAATTTATGTTAATCAGGGCTGTAAATTGTGACAATATTCTCTTAGCTCTTGGTGAACTGGTAGATGTAACAGTATTTAGTAGATGGGATATTTCCTCTGATGTTGTGGCGTGCTAACGTTGGCTTCTGTTTCTGCTGAAATGTTGCCAGGTTAGATTTTTTAAC